>NW_023270807.1:52305703-52405121 GCF_011800145.1 Mirounga leonina | reverse complement strand
TATAACAACTTTATCAGATGCTTCTTTATACCTCAATCTATTTATCTTATTAGAGGTTTTGGCTACTAAAAAGAAAAATTAACTCAGAACTCTGCTGAGGACTTGTGAAATGTAATTATATCCTTTACTGATATTTTTTCCCAGTCTTTTTGCCCTGACATATCCGTTATTTAAATGTCAGCATTAATGTTAATTTACTTTTCTTTTTATAATTTTACATTTTCTTTACTAGAAGTTGACTCATATTTTCAAATAATAGGGAAGAAAGAACTGCACTATTCACTTATTTTGGCATAAAATAGACTTATTTAAATAATGCTTTATCCTCAGCTTTATGGACAGAATAAATAGTAGACTCATTTATTGATGATATTATATTACATAGCATTATTCTATGGAGTACAGAAATATCATTAATATAACCTCGAAAAAAAGTTTATGCCATCATAATTTAAGTCAAAGAGGTCAAAGAAGGCAAGGTAGTTCATTTAAGAAAAAAAATAAAATAAACTCCAACACCAAAATGTTTAACAGATAGTAACTAGCTAGGCAAAACCTGGCAAAAGGAGACCATATAAGCTCTTATATTTCCCTAAAACTTAATGTCTAGACACTATGGCATGACTATTAGAGATTCCTTCTTTTGAAAAAGTGTCTAATACTTTAGGAGGCACTAATGTGCAGAATTATAAATTATTTTTTCGAATTGCCTGAAAGCCTGTATTTTTTTTTAAAGATTTTTTTTTTTATTTATTTGACAGGAAAGACACAGCGAGAGAGGGAACACAAGCAGGGGGAGTGGGAGAGGGAGAAGCAGGCTCTCCGCTGAGCAGGGAGCCTGATGCGGGGCTCGATCCCAGGAGCCTGGGATCATGACCTGAGCCAAAGGCAGACGCTTAACGACTGAGCCACCCAGGCGCCCCTGAAAGCCTGTATTTGAAATATGGTTACTTATTCTTGTATGGTCTTGGGCAAGTAAACCAATTTTTGAGTCAATTCCTTATGTGTCTATAAAACGGAGAGAATACTTACTTCCCTCATAGTTAGATCAATGTTTACATGAGGTAATTCATATATAGTGCTTAGCAATAGTAAACATTGAATAAGAATTAGCTATAGTTTCTGTTTTCCAGTAAACACATAATTTTTAAAAATCTCGGCAAATATCCTCAAAATACTTAATTATTAAACTTTACAAACTTTTTCCTGTCATACATATATGAAAGAGAGAAATGGTTAAAATTTAATTCATTGCTTCCAACGAGTACAGTGTGGAAGAAGGAGGGGGAGCGGCATAATATTATCATTTACAGAGAAACCTGACAAACACTACCTTAGGTAATCAGGGTCAGTATCAGCAGTGATGTCATTTTGATGATATGAATCCTTGATGCAATTTGATGAAATGGCACCTTACCTCTGTGGTCCTCCCCACAGAAACACATAACCTCAGTCTAGCCAGGAGATAAACATCAGAGAAATCCCAATGGAGGAAGTCTGCAAAATTTCTGATGAGTACCCCTCAAAACTCTCAAGACAATCAAAAACAAACCTGAGAAAAGATCACAGCCAAGGGGAGCCTTAAGGAGGCATGATGACTAATTATACAGAAGTAAAAGTACATGAATCTGAGTCATACTGTAATAAATTCTCTAACTCAAGAGACAGCCCTTGGACATCATTGCTACAACACTCAGAGTCATCATTAACTTTAGGTGATGCCATTTCGTATACTTCTGCATTCTGTGTAGAAATATGGATTAAATAAGAGATAGATTGAATATTCAGGTTATTTTATTAAGATGGGATGGTAACACATAGGCCATATTAGTAAACATCCAATTTTATTTGAATTAAACAGAAGAGAAAGAAACAGGAAAAAACAAAGGATCTGATGATCTTCAGATAAATGTTTCTTTGTCATAGGAGATGTTATTTGCAAAAGATCAGGCTAAGGTCAAGGATTTATGAAACACATTATGAGGTTGAATTATTATTATTTTTTAATCTACATGTTTCAGTTTTCTATTTACTCTGGCTATAAATGATGAGGGAATTAGCTGCAGGATAGAACTTATTAATAGACCTATAAACATGACTTCCTAAGACATCTGGGTAACTGATCCTTGTTCTTGTTCCACAGCCCCGAGTCAAGGAATGTACTTACATCAGGATTTGTAAGCCTGCAGAGGGTGGCAAATGCAGTCTGGGCTGATGTGTATACGAGACCTCACCTTATTATTGTATTTTGTATTATGTAAATTCTAAAACTGATGAAGAGCACTTTGCCAGAGGAGATGGTCCCTAGCACCTATCAACTAGCTTGAATTAACACTATTCCAGGCGTAGGTATAAAAGCCTACGTATAGAAGGGCAGGGCTAAGAGCGGGACAGAAAACATATGAAGTGACTCACACACAATTAGAAAATTACTATTGTCAACCACTTGTGAAGATTTTGGGGTGCAGATTTTTGTCGTTCCATTGGCTCTAAAACATTGATTTCTCCTCTGTGTACTCTGATTTTGCTGACCTCAATATTCTTTGGATAAGTAAACACTGGGTGTTGATCTAGTAGTTTGTGTGCTTGGTCTTTTCATCATTTTGTTCTTACTTCTGACAGTCTAATAGAGAGGAAATACATTATAATGTTCACACTTTCTTCTTTCTCATAAAGTTGTACAAATTATATTATTATATTTTATTGTTATGGTTTATGGCATTTATCTCCATTTTGTAAACATATCTTGTGGTTCCCCTTGTTAGTGTCTTCATTGATTTTATATTTTGGTTCATTTGCTGACTGACTAGGTCTGGTGTTCAGGAATTTACTTTTCACAAAGGGACCATAGATATTCTATTACCTGAGTAATTACATGTTTGATAAAATCTCTCTCTTGCTTTTGTAACTGACTAATATCTGGTCAGTGTCCACGGAGACTTGGGCCCCTTTTAATATCTCTCAGAACTTTGTTCACATGGACTTCTTGTGTTGAATGTTAGGAACGGAAGTCTCAAGCTGTATATTTTTGTTCCTGTAAGCGTCTTTATTTATCTTCCAGGATGACTAAAAATCTTTTCTTTGTGCTGGATATTCAGTAATATAATTAGGAGATGAGTCATCATTAGCTGTATGATATCAAGCTTTTCCTGGAAAGTGGTGTTCCACTCAGCCTGTAGATGACTTCTTCCTTCATTTCAGACATTTTTTCTTGAACTGTATTAATGAATAATTTCTGATTCTATTTGTTGAGTTCTCTATTTCAGGAGCATAAACCATCCCAATATTGGATTATCTGAATTGTACAACTATATCTGCTTTCATTGTGATTATATCAGGATTTATCCCTGCAACAGAATAGCCCCTTCATTTTTTTATTCAGCTCCTCAGTTTTTTAATCTTCCCACATCTTTTTTCTTTCCTTTTTTTTTTTTTGCACTCTACCTATATTTTTAGCTTTGTAGTTTTTTTATTCTTATTCTCTTTTTTAAATTCTAATATTTTGTGTCTTTTTCTAACTTTTTAAAAACTGATTGCATGTTCTACTTAGCTCTCCTGTTACACTATGCCCTCCTCTAAACCAAGATCAAAATTTTCATTTGAGCCAAATAAGGTTTTACTAGATTTAATAATAAAGAAACCCCCAAAATGCAATTACTCAAACCAGAGAGAATTTTATTTTCCATTTACCTAACAGCTCAAGGTGGATGTTTAGGGTTGGTGGATAGCTCTCCATATAGGTATTCATGGACTGGGGCTAACGGAGATCCTGGGTCTTCAACACATAGCTTTCAAGTTCATTCTAGTCATTGCCATCCTCATCAGACAAAGGGCAAAACATAAATACCCAGGGCCGGATAGTTTCCCCTAAGCAAGAAAGGCACATATTTCAACAGTAGCAGTCAATCACACCTTCTATTCCTTGGCTTCCATTTTTTTCTAGACTGAATAGTTATTTATTTTTATCCTACAGTGTATTTGCATATTTCATACATCATTTCATCATATTTTAGCAATACTTGGAGAATTTTGCTCGGATTTTCTCTTTGTACTAATATATTTTATTTAGTTTCCACTGACTTTCTTCTGAAACCTCTTCAATTTCCTCTCTGAACTAACTTTTGAGGACATATTTTATATTCTACGGCATTTCTTAGTCACTGTGTCTTTAAGCAAGGGAGCATGGGAAGGAAATTAGAAACACTGCCATGAAGCTGTATTTTTTTTTTCCCCTTTGTCATCATCTTTTGAGGCTTATGGCATCAGACTGTTCCCTTTACTGTTCCTTTTTTGGATAACTGCAAATATTTTTAAATTTTTTATTATGTGTATATTTCACCAAGGAAGAATAGTATTTATTAGGCTTTGATAAATTACCATGATCATTACCAGAAGTATTAGTATAACTAATTTTTACTGCATTTTACTGTTTTTTTTTTTTTTTTTTTGTATAGTCTATGAGAATTGACACTGTTAACTTGTTCGTCATTGTGGTGTAAACAATATGTAGAACAGTGTCTGAATAGTAAGTTGCCACTGCTGCATATCTCAGCCAAGGGGTGATACATGAATAGTCACCAACTGGCAGATATTAGTCTATATTTGATGTTTTAGGGGAATTAAATGCCCATGCATTAAGTGAAGTATGCCTGAGGCTCCTCTTCCAAATGATAGTACAGGGAAATTCTCTACCCATCACCTGACCTTTCAGTGGAAATCAACACCCTCCAGATGAATTTTATTTCCTACACTGGAAGAACAGCTGGAAATAATTTCTACCTTTTGTGGCATTTATTATTTGTTCTAGAAATGTAGGTAAAGTCCTCTATTCTATTTTGTTTTATGACTTTGAATTGTCAAACTTCTAAAAGCAAAGAATTATATTAGTAAATGAATGAACTGTTTCTAATTCTAAATACAATGATTCATTAAATAGAAAAAAAACTTATCTAGCTTTCTCTAAAATTTTGGTACTATCTGCTTCTATGTATAAGCTTACCTTTAAATATCCAAGTACTAATACAATTTAAAACTATTACTACTACAAACCTGCATAAGCATCAAAATAAAAGGAGGAAACTTGTAAAAATAGTTTCCTTTGGACTGACAACAAACATGAGATCTTTAATTTAGAAAGTGAGTCTCTGAGAAAGGACCCATAATGAAACTACAGCATAGTTATACATAGAGCAGCAATTCTGTGTCTGGAATACAAGCCCCAAACTGGGATTTATGATTGCCATGTGCAATGTATTCCTTATACACTGTTTTTTGTTTTTTTTTTTCTTTTTGCTCCGGTTTCATTTTTATAGACTGTCATGTACTATATATGAACTCATTTTTACACTAAACCCTTTGGCAAACTCACCTCTGTATTTAAGGAATTGCCTGTCTATTTGAGAACTTGGCTTAAAACCACAAAGGGGCAAATGGTAGAAAGATGGCAAAAATCTGCTTTCTAGATCAACAGCCAATGAGCAGAAAATAGACATGTACACACAAGTTAGGCTGAGTATCTAAAATAAGTTACGCTTAATTATAAACTATGTAAATCTTTCATTTGCATTGAACCGCAGGTTTTGTCAAGCTTTCCAGTCTGTGAGGAAAGAGAGGTGTGGGGCTGTCCCACACTGAGGAAGGCCCGTACCTCAGGACTGAGTCTTCCTTTAGGAACTTTACCCAAGACTTATTGTACATCCTTGATCATTTGCTCCCCTTTTGAATGTGACTTTTTCAAAGTGACATTATTGGTCTCAGTGGTTTGCTAAATTGGGTTAACTTCTCTCTGAATTCCTTAGATTATAATCATACATGTGGGGGTTAACATGATAGACAATTCCTATCACCTGAAAGCTAGTTTTCATAATAACATAATGCACTTGTTACAAATATAACTTAAAATATGTAAAACTACCTATGGCTTCCCTGTAGATATGTTTCTCCCACAGTCTTCTTCATCTCAACTGACGGCAATAGTTTTTTCTTTCTAATACATCTAATTCATCCACAAATTCTGGCGGCTCCATTGTCAAAATATATCCAGAATCTGAACGCTTAGCATCACTCCAGTATGGCCACCCTGAGCCAGGCCACACTGAGCTCTTGCCTGGATTATTATTACCCCTGAACACCCACCCCTTTCCCCAAGAGACCATGTGCAGCACAGCATACAGTTATGTTCTGAAACATAGTTACATTGTGTCACTGGAGGCCCTCTGGCAGAGTAAAGGAATACAACCTCCTTTTAGCTGTACGTTATGATCATTAAAGGCTTAGATCTAGTAAGGAAAAGTTTAGGTATTTATCTAATAAATATACAGATCACCATACAAAACACATGCTCTGTGTTTAAAGGCACTGGCTGAAGAGGCAGACCAATCTGAATTCAAATTCAATTTCCACCAACAATTATCATGAATTATGACTTAAGAAATTTGATTAATATCTTCAAATATCAATATTCTGATACAGTCAATGGGATTAAAACAATGCCATACCATTTTACATGATTGTAATAATGTGCAAGATTGGTATTTCAGTCTAACCAGGATAAAGAAGCCACTTAAAATGTTTATAACAGGGTATTTCATTCTGGGAATTAGTTACAAAGGTGATGTGGATTTGGGGAAGCCATAAAAGCGATTAGCAGATAGTGGGAAACCCAGAAATTAGCAATAGTGGGAAATTACTGCCACCCTTAATTGGAGGACTCAATGTTGGTACCAGTAGAGACCAAAGTCATTCTCTCAAAGCTGGAACCACAGTGGGCCAGATAGAAGCTTAAACAGTTTGAGAATACTGCCCAGAAGAGATGAAAGTGAGAACAACCTGGCTTTTCCCTTCCCACTGCACTCCGAAATCCCACTGGTGTCTCCACTGCCCGATGCAGCCAGAAGCTAACCAACAGTGGTCCTGGCAAATGTATCTGAAGAGGTGAGCCCCTCTCATGAAGAATGGAACATAGGAAGAGAGAACAGACTGGCAACAATCAGGCCCAAGACTAGCACAGTCTGTCACCAAAGATCTTAAAATTGGCTGTGTAGTCTAGAGGATACTTAAGTGTTCATGCAAAGCAGCAACTTTAAGCTGCCGTGGCAGAGATGGTACATTATCTAGGAGGATAGAGGAAAGTCATTTTTATGGGCTGGGGTTCATAGATGTCAAAATTAGCACTGACTTAAATGTCAAGGTAAACATTTCTAGTGGATTTCTGATATTGGTCTATGCTTTTTATTATTTGTATACCTTATATACTTAATAAACCTTCCTTTTTTAAAATAAACCTTTTTTTTTTAAAGATTTTATTTATTTATTTGAGAGAGAGAGAATGAGAGACAGAGAGCATGAGAGGGAAGAGGGTCAGAGGGAGAAGCAGACTCCCTGCCAAGCAGGGAGCCTGATGTGGGACTCGATCCCGGGACTCCAGGATCATGACCTGAGCTGAAGGCAGTCGCTTAACCAACTGAGCCACCCAGGCGCCCCTAAAATAAACCTTCTTACTGAGAATAAACATATAATTGTCAATCAAGAGAGAATATTAGTAATCAAATTTTGAAAAAAATAATTGCACATTTGAGGTAATTAATTTACAAATGTAAAGAAGCCATTGAAACATCTGAGTTTTAGAAATGAGAAAAATAAATAAAACAGCCTAAATCCAGACCCAGAAGTGAAAAAGAGCAAAGCAGCTCCCTGATATAGATATACTTCACCCTTAGTTTTCATGGTTTTTATTCATGATCAATGGGGAAAATAAGTCCCACAGGATTTTGAATTCATATTTATTCTGTTGACTAATATATATTTTTATATGTTAATGAACATCAACTTGAAATGTTAAGTATATCTTCGAAATGTATTTTTGCTAATTACACATTGCCTTGCATCATGGTATTGTTGAATTTCCATTCAATAACTTGAAAATTCAAGTAGTGTATTTTTTAAAGATTATTTATTTATTTGAGAGAGAGCAAGCAAGCAAGAGAGAGCAGGAGGAGGGGCAGAGGGAGAGGAAGAAGCGACTCCCTGCTAAGCACAGAGTGAGCCAGACAAGGGCTGGATCCCCAGATCATGACCTGAACCGAAGGCAGACGCTTAACCAACTGAGCCACCCAGGCGCCCTCAAGTACTGTATTTGAAATGCTTAGAAGGTGTAGTTTGGAAGTAAGCTCAGCTTTGTAATACTGTAATGACTCAGCATCGTAGGTATCTCAGATAAAAAGATCAGTGAACCAGCATTCTTTCTTACTGTGTTAATACAAACCTCGAATGACATACATCTCCCCAGACAATTCTGAGAAAAAAATATTTCTATTGCATAGAAACTCAGTGTCAGTGAAATTAAGAACCAAATGTTTGCTGTGCAAAAGCTTTTTATCTTGATGAAGTATGGAGGTTCCTCAAAAAGTTGAAAATAGAGCTACCATACGACCCAGCAATTGCACTACTGGGTATTTACCCCAAAGATACAAATGTAGGGATCCGAAGGGGTGCGTGCACCCTGATGTTTATAGCAGCAATGTCCACAGTAGCCAAACTATGGAAAGAGCCAAGATGTCTATTGACAGATGAATGGATAAAGAAGATGTGGTGTATACACACACACACACACACACACACACGCACACGCACACACAGGAATATTATGCAACCATCAAAAGGAATGAAATCTTGCCATTTGCAATGACATGGATAGAACTGGAGGGTATTATGCTGAGCAAAATAGGTCAGAGAAAGACATGTATCATATGACCTCAGTGATATGAAGAATTCTTAATCTCAGGAAACAAACTGAGGGTTGCTGGAGTGGAGAGGGGTGGGAAGGATGGGGTGGCTGGGTGATAGACATTGGGGAGGGTATGTGCGATGGTGAGCACTGTGAATTGTGTAAGACTGCTGAATCACAGACTTGTACCTCTGAAACAAATAATACATTATATGTTAAAAAAAAAAAAAAAAAGAAAAAGGGGGGGGGGGAAAAAGAAGGGGGGGAAGGGGGGGGGGGGATGAGCCATGAGAGACTAT
Organism: Mirounga leonina; assembly: GCF_011800145.1. Taxonomy (NCBI): domain Eukaryota; kingdom Metazoa; phylum Chordata; class Mammalia; order Carnivora; family Phocidae; genus Mirounga; species Mirounga leonina. Next base: position 52,396,097 of record NW_023270807.1, on the reverse strand, counting down.
GGACAATGAGAAACAAACTGAGGGTTCTAGAGGGGAGGGGGGTGGAGGGATGAGTTAGCCTGGTGTTGGGTATTAAAGAGGGCATGTATTGAATAGGAGCACTGGGTGTTATACACAAACAATGAATCATGGAACACTACATCAAAAACTAATGATGTAATGTATGGTGATTAACATAACATAATAAAAAAAAAGAATAAAGAAAAAAAAGAACCAAATGTTTGTATTTGAAAAAGAAATTTTTGCTTTGACCCATTTTCCACCTATAATGAGGCAAGATCAGGTGGATCTCAAATGTTTTTGATTGGTTTGGATAACTCAGTAGATGTATCCTGCTATTGTAATTAGCAGCATTGGTTTAAAGTTTACAGAAGGGAAAACAGGAAGTTAATGCTCTAGGTCAGAAATTAGGTTAAGAATAAAAGTGGAAATAATATATGTTTAATTAATGCAGATTCAAAGCTCTGGAAGTGAGATGAGTTCTTTTCTTACTAAAGATGAAGCTTTTTAAAAGTAAGGCTACACAAAATATATGAATCCTGGTCTAATTTTATTTTGTTAGTATGAGGTTAAATTTCTGAGATTACAGTAGGTATCTTGTCTTCTGTGTCTACATTCTGAAGTATCAACAGAAATATGGCTGTATTTCTTCCTATAGTAGTTGACTTGAAAGCCCCATGTTTTTATGAAAGAGCTTGCAAACAAATTCTACAAAACTGTAAAGTGGGAGACAATACTAGGAGGAAAGAATTACCATTGCTCATTTATTTTCAGTGAATACGCCTACATTTGTCTCCTTCAGGATTATATAGAAACAACATTGACAAGTATATAACACTTTCTTTTAACCTAAATTCTCAGCCACGATTGTTGCTGACCTTTCTCTTATTTTTCTTTCCTGAAAATTGTAAAACAGCATTTGAATTTCTTAGCCTGAATGAGAACATATCATTCGGTGAGGTCTGAGGAAAGTTCCAAAACATCAATCAGTTTATAGTCTTTAGGTAAATTCTGTCATGTTTTTTTTAAATTTCTTTCTAAACCTGTTCCCATTAGAGTACGTAATGTGGAGTGAAATTGCTTATTACAAAGCGCCACTAATTACATGCAACCCTAACTGTATTATTTTAAGTTATTGTATTCCTTAGACTTAAATGATCTCTAATGTGTTTAAAGTTAATATTTGATGAAAACTTGTTAATATTTAAATAGTTTGCCTACTGCAATAGATTCTACTGAGAATGTGAGTATATCATATGATCATCTTTGAATGAATAAAGAGAAAATCTCAAATGATCTTTCCTTCGGTCAGGTACACTTGACTATTTTTAGGACTTGAGATTTTTCAGTTCACAAATATGATTGATATGAATTTGACTAAGTTTATAATCTTCATGTTTCCATTTTGAATGTGATTTGTTATTGTATTTTGGTTATCTTTTAGAGATTTCAAAATTTACTGTCTGTGCACATTTTCTTAATAGTAGGAAACTACATCTTAGGAGATTACCAATAAAATATGAAAAATTGATGAATTTTATCTTTTGATTTATCTGGAATCCTTTTTATTTATCAAGGCGGTAACTTGATCAGTAACTCATTGGAATCATCCATGATCTTTAGGAAAGAATTACGATTTTTAACAAGAAAATGCAAGGGAAATTTAAATTGTTTTGCCCTTAAATGTAGAACATTGTGATTTAGGGCAGGTAAGGAGTCCTGGGAGTGAGAAAATCAGCTATAGGGCTAAAGGTGTAGTTACATGGTTCAACAGAATGCCCTGAACATCATAAAGCCTGAATCTCCGTGGACTCTGATTTGTTTACATTGATGTTCTTTCAAATCATGCTTTGTAGTGTGCTGTTAAAAATAAGTTGACTATTGGGGCACCTGGGTGGCTCTTTGGATTAAGCATCTGCCTTCAGCTCAGGTCATGATCCCAGGGTGCTGGGATGGAGCCTACCATCAGGCTCCCTGCTCAGTGGGGAGTCTACTACTTCCCCTCCCCTCTCCCTGCTCATGCTTGTTTGTGTACTCTCTCTCTGTAAATAAACGATCTTTAAAAAAAATAAGCTGTTTAAAAAATGACTATTTTTTAAATATCAAATGTCAAAATTTCTGAGCCTCATCTCTTACCTCACACACAGGCAGGGAAAGAAATAGGTAACACTTGCCTTATAAGTCCTTTTTCTTTTGGACAACTTAAGTTTTCTGAAGGAAAGAGAAGAAATAACCTAAGGGGCATCCCTTGTCTCTTTGAAACTAATTGGGGCCTAAAATATGAGAGCAAACATCTCTCTGACTTTCAAGTCTCAATTTTCTAATGTCTCCTTAGAATTGGGGTGCTCTCATAATGAGTAGTGATGCATCAGCAATACATTAAATTTTTATATTTCTCAAGAACTTTCACTCAAAAATCCGTATCAGTATCTTAAATACACATGAAGTGCTTGACGAAAAAAAGCCTGCTATTTTGAATAGTAATTTTCAAAGTGCTTTTTTGTACATTATTCCATTTGTTACTCAAACTTATAGAACTTCTCATGAATATAGATTAGAAAAGCTGTACTTTACAGAGAAAGAAATTGAAAAGTCAGAGAAAAGTGGTTTTCCAAAATAAATGAAGTGCTCTTAGAAATGTGTTGTTTGGGGCGCCTGGGTGGCTCAGTCGTTAAGCGTCTGCCTTCGGCTCAGGTCATGGTCCCAGGGTCCTGGGATCTAGCCCGCATCGGGCTCCCTGCTCCACGGGAAGGCTGCTTCTCCCTCTCCCACTCACCCTGCTTGTATTCCCTCTCTTGCTGTGTCTCTCTCTGTCAAATAAATAAAATCTTTAAAAAAAAATGTGTTGTTTTGATTTTGGATTGAAGACACTGCACCAGATACTTCACTAGGCCATGGTTACCAGAAATCCCAGTGAAATAGATACTGCTTGCCAATAATGGGAATTCCCTTTCCAGAGAATATTTTTGTCACCTGTGGAAACATTAGCTTTCTGCTAAAATTCCATAATTGGAAATAATCTCTCCTTTCCCCATTGCATTCGTTCATCATGGAGATTTTTGTCTTCTCTTCTAGGACATAAGAATTACTCATATACATATTTCCCTTAGACTGTGAAGTCTGGGACCAGGATTGATTTATCTGTCTTCCATAACATCTAACAAAGTGTTTTTCATATGGTAATGCTTAAAATGTATTTATTTATTTAATAAAATATGTCACTATAATTTTGAACTTCTATAAGAAAGGAAAGTAATGTGAGACTTTGGATAAAACAAACATAGTGCAATATTAGGGAACTATCAGAAATTTAGTAATAATAATTTACCAATTTCTCCAACAAGCTATGGAAATGAGTCAGTTATCTAAACTGAAAGATGTTTGTGGGAGCCTAAATTAAAATATTATAATAAGAAGCAACGAAAGGGTCTTTATTTAAGGACTTACTTAGGTTCTTATTAAAGGCCAGATAAAAAATTTATTTTTAACTTGTTCAATGGACACCGTGAGGTGGGATATTTTGTGGAGGTTGGGCTACTTTATTTGGACCGTGTAAACTATAGAGAATAGAAATATTCCTGTAATGTGTTCATTGCATTAAGAATTTGGAGTGAAAACTGGCTCCTTCTTAGGGCAAAACTACATGCTAGAACTAGTATTAAATCCTCCTAATTTAGGTACTTTTGGTGATGAGAGTTTGGAGTAAAGTAGCATGTTGTTACATTTACTTATGGCTTGTAAGAGGCTTTAAAAAATTCAGTACCTTCAAAGTAGAAATACTTTCTTGATTCATAAAATAATAAACAGCCAGTCTTCTATCCTTGAAGATATTCCTGTCTATAGCAGGAAGGTAAAAAGGCTTGTACTACTGCTTCTGCCAGTCAAACATATTTTGCTAAGATTCCTTAATCATAACCTTACGGTTTATACAAATTACATATGTGAAAATGTTTCTGAACGTTTCACTTTCGCCCTGGAAGATTGCATAATGATTCATAATGATTGAGCTACAGCATTACGTAGTAATCTCGTCTCATTTAAATCAAGTAAACCAGAGAAATTATGTCTTATGTAAAGTCAAAGTCAAACATACCTCTAAAAGTCTAAAATGATTTCAAGTTTAGCACTACAGATACTCACACAGTGGTAATTCAGATTTTTTTCTAGTCCTTCAAAATAGATTCCTTTGTTCCAGTGACGCTGAATAGTTAGTATATTTGGGAAATTTTCAAGAAAATCTTAGTGTAGTTAGAAAAAAAACACTATCTTTTATAGAAACTTTATAATATGTTGTATTTGAGGGATGTTAAACTTTACTGTTTATTTGATGTCAGAAACATGAGTACATCCAAGAGTTCATGTATTTATTATAATCAAAGAGATTAGGATCTTTTACGTTCTTTTTTGCAGACATGTATCTCTCTCTCACGCATGCTCTCAATTTCAGGAGTTTTTAATCCGTTTCATTATTCATATGACATTATTACAATGGTTCTTAAATATTCCAAAAAAGAATATTGATAACATTGAGCAGCATCTGGTCATAAGCAGATGTATTTTAAGTAACTTGATTCATGTGCTGAGAATCTTCAGAGAAAGCCAACATGTGATTCAGATCTAAAGGCTTTCCTAAATATCTGGTAGAAACTGACATGAAGATCGCCATTTCTATTAAACAAGTGTTTACTATTTTAAACATTATAGTTGACATGCTATTTAAAAAGCATAGTAGAACAAAAGCATTTAAAACCTGTCAGTGTTTTACAACTATTTGGCATTAACTCAAGATAGTATTTTTAGTGGTTTGGTATTCATTCATGTCAGTCATTTCAAAAGATGTTTAATTCATAGTTTACATAGTTTAAACATAATTTAATTCATTTAAATTAATTTCCAATCCCTGGCATTAAACAAAAATAGTATACATTGACTTAAATATATATTACTAATACAGTTATTTACATACATGTATATAATTATGATTTTAAATGTTTGATATGGGTTCTTTAGCTGTTAAATTAATTTATTAATATTCAAAGTTATAAGTATGAAAAATAAAATTTTAAATAAGGCATGGAAAAAACACAGACTTTTGAACTTTCTGTGGAGGGGTTCTTAGTACAATAAACTAGTGCAGATACCTTTTTAACACATCAGACTGCGAAACAGATACAAGTCTTTGCTGGAATACCACCAAATGACAGAAAGCTCATTACCTCATAACAATGGAGTATTCCACTCCATTATCGAATGGCTCCAATATTAGAAAGATAATCTTTATGTTAAAGTGAAATTGCAAAATATTTATATGCAGAGTGACTTGGCTATAAAAATTATAGTTGCATTCCTTCTTCTTGATATTATTACTCTTAAGTGTCACGCACCAGATCAAACAATTACCAAATAGAACAAAGGGTATGGGCCTTTGACGATTCGCTGATTTCTGTACTGCAAGACCTAAAGTTCTAATGCATGTGAAATCTCCCCAAAAGGAAAATGGCATGCAGCCTGTATTAGAATTTGTCTGACCCAAAACCACTGCCAAAAGATCTTCCACAAAATTAGCCATTGGGGAAATACCAGGGAAGAAGGCTGCTCAGTTCCTAGAACCCCTTGTTAATGTCCACTTGTCTCCCCAAGCTTGGAGAAGCATGAGGCAGTCCTGGTATGTGTGTGGAGGGTGGCTGTGGAGGCTATCAGCCAGGGTCAGTCCCAGCTGGCAGATGCCCATTCTGATTAGCGGTTTTAATAAGGCCTTGTCGTGTTTTACTGGTCCTTAAATATTTTCAATACTTTGTATGAATATCCTTAGTGTCTTAACCCAAGTATTCAAGACCGGGGTAAGGAAGGAGTGTAAAAGGGATATTTGGAAGAACCTCATGGTTCTCTTCTCCTGTGCCACATTCAGAAACAAATGAGCCATCTCTTTGTTTTAATAAGGAAAGAGCACATTCTACTTGGAAAAGGTTTTATTGGTTGAATTAAGACAAAAATGTAATAATACATAATATTAAAATAATGCTATGAATTTTCTTTTTTTTTGTATTTTAAATGTTATGTGTAATTTCTAGGAAGAAAATATGAAGTGAACTAATTAGGTTTTCCTCAGTATTCTATGACCCTTATAATTACCATTTTTATTTACTTGCTAAGAATGATGCCTTAACGGATTTTATGATAAAATGCTTATTTCATTTTAAAATAGAAACTGAATGCTGTCAGGATTATTATTTATCAAAGTAGGTAAAAATGGACTGACCCTGAAAAGGTTTATTTTGTGATGTGCATTTGTAATCATTTGGTTTAAAAAGTTCATTTCAGTAAGCAAAGTAGAGAGTTAATGGCTCCCATTTGTAAATAGGTGACATAACTTATTGTAATGCTCAATTATCTCTGGTCCATGAATTGTTCAATTATGCAAGCACTCATCTGCCCAAATAAATACTCATTAAGGTGAGCATCTATGCCAAAAATACAAATTTTCTGTATTTTTACCATGTGTGTATACAGTAAACTCTGGAGAAATGGATTAACAGCACCAATAAAAACCAGAGTCTAGATATAATTTGAAAAATTAGATGCCCATTAAAGAGCCATGAAATGGGTTTGTTTAAAAAATGCATAAAACTCTCTCATTATATACATTCCCTGACTGGAGAGTAATAAATGAAGCCTCACATTAACACCCAAACCCTATTTTTTTTTTTTAAGGGAAAATGGTCAAGGGTGAAAGAAGTAAGAATCTCACTCAAGTCATAAGTTAGAATAATAAATAGCACACACACTCGCCCTATAAGTTCTTCAAACTCAGTGAAAAAAGAAGGGTTCATGCATCTCATTCAAACTTCAAAGCTACTTTCTCCTTTTTATGTGTAAACCAAAGCTTTCAAGAATGGAGGCCAGGTTTCCTTTACAATTTAAAATTCAAAGAGCACCACTTTGAAATTTAATAGAGCAGTGTTTGCTAAAGTAAACATTTTAGTCACAGTGCCAGCAGATGCCTCCGTGCATCCGCAGCCCTTTCTATAGGTATTAAAGCAGAGCTTCAAACTATTGGAATGTCTCTTCCCCAACAGCCATTGAAAAGATAGAGATTTCACGGAACGCAGCATCCTACTTCTCCAAACAAAATGCATCTTTGGCGTTAAAGCAATTTTGAGACTTAGAAACTTCTGAGGGCACTTTAAAAGTTGTGCTTCAGAAAAATCACACAGGAACATTGAAAATGAGCATTTCTGATTCCTGCTAAAGGTTTTTACCACCGCCACCCCCGTCCACAACCACATGGGCCTGGAGAAAAAGGCCCCTGGAAGGAAGAGAGAGAAGTGAGTTAGACAAGCATTTATGGTGATCAACACGTGGTGTGAGAAGCCTTTTGTATTATTATAAAATGGGTTACTAACACTGCTCAGTGAAAGGCGCTGTTTCTTTTACAATGCATGCCAAATCCAATTACAGAGAAAGAACGGGGAATTTCTTTTCTTATTGAGAGCTAAACCAGCTTACTAAACCATGTAATTTTTTTCCAGTAAGACTAGAACATAAACATGTATATGTATTAAAAGGACTTTTCTATGCATTGACTACTACATGTTATCAAACATCTTTTTTATTCTTGAATATTTTCCTGTTATTTTAAAATTTCAATTCTATTTCATTTAGAATCATTTAGATGGATCAAGAAGTTGCAAAATTAATGGTAGAACAACATGTAAATCTAGTGGTCTCACCAATGCGTTAGAAAAATAGTATTATTCTAACTTAAATTAGCTTATCTTTGCCTTTATCCATAAATACATATATTTCCAAATCAATATGTTAATTTATAAAAGTGTTACTAGTCATATTTTTCCAAACAATAATTAGAATTCATTTCTCTTATTTTTAAGCCAAAATATATTTTGGTAATGTTCTATAAAAATACTATATTTAGAAATACATGTATTGTCATAGTATACAATCCATATTTTTATTGAGTTAATAAATAGGAATAGGTGAATCTCTTTCAAATTTAAATTCAGTTTTAATAAGAGAAATAAAAATAAGTTACATGTTAGCTATATAATCCTAACTTCTCAGTTATAAATATACACTGATCTCTAGAACTGTAGGGAGTTATCCTTACAGTCCATGGTATATTTAAATACACTGTTTTTAATGACTCATACGAACTTTTTTCCAAATGAAATTCAATTAAAATGGAAAAAAAAAGAAAGAAAGGAGCCATATTTCTAAACATGCAAGAGGCAAATTCAAATACATTCTCCTGTTTGTTGTGTTAGGAGTGGAATATGTTTTCCCTTTGGCACAATAATGGTAGCATTGCAGTTTTCTGGCAGTGAATCGCTGCTGGGGGTCACCCAATGTCTCTGATTTGCTACAGCGCTTAATCTTCCACAAAAGCTGTTTCCTGCTTCATATACACTGAACGCCGGGAACGTTATCCTTTAAATCATGCCTAGCTGCTAATTAATGGATGTATAAATGTCTAACAGCCAAGTCTTAAAGCGGAGCCACAAGTGAGTACAGCAGACATTTTGCACATAACTAAAATAGAATTCTGATAAACCACAAACTCTGATTTCTCCACATAGCTATTGTTATGCTGTGTATCAAACCAGATTTAAGTATATTTGAGAAACTTTCTTGAAAGCCATCTGAAACTCAAAATATATTAGCAGGGCTACAAGGGTTCAGCAGTGTATTATTAGGTTACAGGGCTACATTTCTTTCTCTCTTGTGTTTCTCTTGGATGTCTGTATTTTGGAAGCAAAACAAAGGCTCAAGATTCTGAATTTCATGCCCGGATTTGACATTATGTCATTGTGAGATTTTTGTCACCATAATTCTTTAAACTTTCTTTTCTAAAACAAATAGAAATTATTTGCATAATATTTCTTTTTTTTTAAGATTTTATTTATTTATTTGACAGAGAGAGACACAGCGAGAGAGGGAACACAAGAAGGGGGAGTGGGAGAGGGAGAAGCAGGCTCCCCACAAAGCAGGGAGCCCGATGCGGGACTCGATCCCAGGACCCTGGGATCATGACCTGAGCCGAAGGCAGTCACTTAACCAACTGAGCCACCCAGGCGCCCTGCATAATATTTCTTTTGTGTCTTTTTTCTTTATGTGGTCAGGCATCATTTGAGAGATCACAATTTAACAGGATCACCTAGGAAATCTTACTGCATTTCACATATACTGAGCATGTATTACATGTCATAGTAAGCTCTTCTACACTCTTAATTTCTCGTAGTCCTATTAACCATGCCCCCTACTATAAAAGAGGTATTCATATCTTTAGTATCCAGATGAGAATAAGTGGGTTAGAAACTGAGAAACTTGCTCTGGGCTTCACAGCTCGCTAAGAGCTGAGCAATCAGAACTGTAAATCAAACTGAATACTGGTTGACACCAACTCCTTATGCCACTAACTACTATAATATGTTACTCTCCCATTCATCTTGACTTTATGTATATAACAAGTTTTTGTATCACAAGAAAATTTCTAGGGAATAAAGAAAAAAATAACTCCAGGATAGCAAAGGAAGGGACAAAATATGATTAAGCTGACAACAAAGAATGACAGAAGAAACCAGTTGAAGGGGATGACTCCTGTTTTCCAAAGTAGTGCCAGAAATCTTGATTGCCCTCTTATTTTAAGAATTATCTTCAAATTCAGACAATGCATCAGACAAAATACAGGGTCACTCTCTATTCAAATGTGAAGGGAGAACAGACTCTGATCATGAACACAGACTGAAATTCCACCTCTAACAATTCTTAATTCTTTATCTCTAGGAATGTTAATTCACTTTTCAGAGCCTTAGGCTCCTGAATCTTCAAACAAAGCTTATAAAATTATTATGGAAATCACCTAGCATATATCTGCCAAATAAATGAAAATTAATGGTTTAGAATAAAAAATTCTGATTTCAAGTCTAGCTATGCCATGGATTGGTGATGTGATTTTAAGCAGGTTACTTAAGTGCTCTTTCTTTCTTCTCAAATGTAGAAAGGCTTGATCAAGCTCACTGTATGGGTTGCTGTAAGGATTCAGTGACATGAGGTTTACAAAATATTCCATAAAACAGAAAGAAAGGTCTTTAACCATTTTTTGTTACTTGATCTTCTCCCCTCCACCATCCCAAGCGTCTGCCTGGTCTTCTAAGTTACCACACATCCCACAGCTGACTTTCCACAAAGCGCCCTGTTTTCCAAAACGATGTAACTTCCCATCTGATAATACTCTCAGTCCCTTAATATAATGAGTGCAACTTCATCATGCAAGGAACTTTTATTTTTACCTCAAATTTATTTTTATTAAGCAAAACTTCAGCCAGAGGTGCAAATAAAATGAGAAGAAAACGAAGAAGCTTGAGGGAAGATGGCCACAAGGAAAGCAGGCCTGCTCTGCAAAATGACTAAACGCACCCGCGTGTTAGGTCAGTGCGAAAGAAAAAGCCCCGGTCCCTCACGCGGTCCTCATCTGTTCTCTGCCTCTCACTGTGTATCTAACCAAGAAAGGGAGTCTGACAAATGACAGTGAGACAGAATCCCACATCTGAAGATGGCAAGTGCAGCAGCCCCTCTTGCTGTAACAGTGTGAATTGGTGTGTGATTGTTGTGAGTTTGTGTGGTGTGTGTGTCGTGAGTTTGTGTTATGTTAGAAAAGGATGAGCTCAATCTGTGTGAGCTCATTTGGCCAGACAGCCATAGATTTTACATATACAGTTAATAATGGGGTATTTTATTTGAAATGGGCACCTCTTAAATTTGAGTAAGGACTTTGAAAGTTTTTGAAAAATAGGCAGCAAATTTACATTCTTAAAATAGGAATTTTAGAACAGATAGCAGTTTAGAAATCATCTAGCACAAGGCACATCCAGGTAAGGACAGGAAATCTTCCATGATGGGTGTGCTTAAAATCTCCATGAATGAGGAATTTGTTATTCCATGATACGGTTTGTTCCAATGTACAAATTCAACTGAAAATCATTTATTCTGAGCTAAGTTTTGCCTCCTGAGAATATGAGTTTGATTCCAGCTATCTCTGAAACAACTCAGGGATGAATCTCTCTCTTGTCCATGATAATGTTTCACACATTTCAGGAAGATGCCACTCTCCATTTAATCTTTTCTTTCTAAGTAGTTCTTTCAACAATTTATCAAGTGGCCATTCCCAAACTATTTTCATATTCTTTTACTGATGCTCTAGACACAGTTCTAGTTTATACAAATCCCTGTATGGTGGCACAGAGGCAACATAACATTTAATATTCGGACTCATCAGTGCAGAGGTACCATTCTATCCCGTGATGGGGCACCAGACTTCTGTGAATGTGGGCTAAATTTGCATTAGCTTCATTGCCAGCTAAACAACACTCTTGAGTTGTATTGGTTTTGTCATCAGATAAAAACCTCTGTTGTTTTTCACATGAACTGTGACTTGATAGGACTCCCACATCCAGATTTTGTGCAACCAGAACAAATAATACTAAAATTTACATGGAACCACAAAGCTATCTTAAAAAAGAACAAAGAAAAAGAAGAACAAAGCTAGAGGTATCACAATTCCAGATTTCAAGATGTCCTACAAAGCTATAATAATTAAAACAGTATGCTACTGGCACAAAAATAGACACACAGATCAACAGCATAGAACAGAGAACCCAGAAATAAAACCACACTCATATGGTCAATCTATGACAAAGGAAGTAAGAATATACGATCCAGGAAAAGAAAGTCTCTTCAATAAATGGTGCTGGAAAAACTGGACAGCTACATGTAAAAGAATGAAATTGGACCACTTTCTTACACCATATACAAAAATAAACTCAAAATGGATTAAAGACCTGAATGTGAGACATGAAGCCATAAAACTCCTAGAAGAAAACATAGGCAATAATCTCTGAGACATTGGCCTTAACATATTTATGAATATGTCTTCTCAGGCAAGGAAAACAAAAGTCAAAATAAACCATTGAGATTACAGCAAAATAAAAAGGTTTTGCACAGCAAAAGAAACCATCAATAAAATGAAAGGCAATCTACTGAATGGGAGAAGATATTTGCAAATAATATATCCAATAAGGAGTTAATATCCAAAATATATAGATAACTTATACAACTCAACACCAAAAATCCACAAATAATCTGATTAAAAATGGGCAGAGGTTTCTATTTCATTGATTTCTGCTCTGATCTTCATTATTTCTCTTCTCTTCTGCTGGGTTTAGGCTTTATTTGCTGTTCTTTCTCCAGCTCCTTTAGGTGTAGGGTTAGGTTGTGTATTTGAGACCTTATTTGTTTCTTGAGAAAGGCTTGCATTGCTATATACTTTCCTCTTAGGACTGCCTTTGCTGCATCCCAGAGATTTTGAACAGTTGTGTTTTCATTTTCATTTGTTTCCATGATTTTTTAAAATTCTTCTTTAATTTTCTGGTTGACCCATTCATTCTTTAGTAGGATGCTCTTTAGCCTCCATGTATTTGAGTTCTTTCCAACTTTCCTCTTGTGATTGAGTTCTAGTTTCAAAGCATTGTTGTCTGAAAATATGCAGGGAATGATCCCAGTCTTTTGGTAATGGTTGAGACCTGATTTGTGACCTAGGATGTGATCTATTCTGGAGAATGTTCCATGGGCACTAGGGAAGAATGTGTATTCTGTTGCTGTGGGATGGAATGTTCTGAATATATCTGTGAAGTCCATTTGGTCCAGTGTGTCATTTAAAGTCTTTATTTCCTTGTTGATCTTTTGCTTAGATGATCTGTCCATTTCAGAGGGGTGTGTTAAAGTCCCGCACTATTATTGTATTGTTGTCGATGTGTTTCTTTGCTTTTGTTATTAATTGACTTATATAATTGGCTGCTCCCATGTTAGGGGCATAGATATTAACAATTGTTAGATCTTCTTGTTGGGTGGACCCTTAAGTAGGATATAGTGTCCTTCCTCATCTCTTATTATAGTCTTTGGTTTAAAATCTAATTTGTCTGATATAAGGATTGCCACTCCAGCTTTCTTTTGTTGTCCATTAGCATGATAAATGGTTTTCCACCCCCTCACTTTCAATCCGGGGATGTCTTTGGGTCAATGAAATAGAAACCAAAAGAACAGTAGAACAGATCAACGAAACTAGGAGCTGGTTCTATGAAAGAATTAACAAGATTGATAAACCCCTGGCCAGACTTATCAAAAAGAAAAGATAAATGACCCAAATAAATAAAATCATGAATGAAAGAGGAGAGATCACAACCAACACCAAAGAAATACAAACAATTATAAGAACATATTATGAACAACTGTATGCCAGCAAATTAGATAATCTGGAAGAAATGCATGCATTCCTAGAGATGTATCAACTACCAAAACGGAACCAGGAAGAAATAGAAAATATGAACAGACATACAACCACTAAGGAAACTGAAGCAGTAATCAAAAATCTCCCAACCAACAAAAGCCCAGGGCCAGATGACTTCCCAGGGGAATTCTACCAAACATTTAAAGAAGAATTAATACCTATTCTTCTGAAACTGTTCCAAAAAATAGAAATGGATGGAAAACTTCCAAACTCGTTTTATGAGGTCACCATTATCTTGATCCCCAAACCAGACAAAGACCCCATCAAAAAGGAGAATTACAGACCAATATCCTTGATGAACATGGATGTAAAAATTCTCACCAAAATACTAGTCAATAGGATACAACAGTACATTAAAAGGATTATTCACAGGGCACCTGGGTGGCTCAGTTGGTTAAGCGACTGCCTTCAGCTCAGGTCATGATCCCAGAGTCCCGGGATCGAGTCCCACATCGGGCTCCCTGCTCGGCGGGGAGTCTGCTTCTCCCTCTAACCCTACCCCCTCTTGCGCTCTCTCTCACTCTCTCTCTCTCTAATAAATAAATTTAAAAAAAATCTTAAAAAAAAAAAAAAGGATTATTCACGATGACCAAGTGGGATTTATCCCTGGTTTGCAAGGTTGGTTCAACATCCACAAATCAATCAATGCGATACAATACATTAATAAAAGAAAGAACAAGAACCATATGATCCTCTCAATAGATGCAGAAAAAGCATTTGACAAAGGACAGCATCCTTACTTGATCAAAACTCTTCAGAGTATACCGATAGAGGGTACATACCTCAATATCATAAAAGTCATCTATGAAAATCACACAGCAAATATCATTCTCAATGGGGAAAAACTGAGAGCTTTCCCCCTAAGGTCAGGAACACGGCAGGGATGTCTAATATCACTATTGCTACTCAACATAGTATTAGAAGTCCTAGCCACAGCAATCAGACAACAAAAAGAAATAAAAGGCTCCGATTCAGCAAAGAAGAAGTCAAACTCTCACTCTTTGCAGATGACATGATACTTTATGTGGGAAACCCAAAAGACTCCACCCCAAAACTGCTAGAACTCATACAGGAATTCAGTAAAGTGGCAGGATATAAAATCAATGCACAGAAATCAGTTGCATTCCTATACACCAACAACAAGACAGAAGAAAGAGAAATTAAGGAGTCGATCCCAGGTACAATTGCACCCAATACCATAAGATACCTAGGGATAAATCTAACCAAAGAGGCAAAGAATCTGTACTCAGAAAACTATAAAATACTCATGAAAGAAATTGAGGAAGACACAAAGAAATGGAAAAACGTTCCATGCTCATGAATTGGAAGAACAAATATTGTGAAGATATCAATGCTACCTAGAACAATCTACATGTTCAATGCAATCCCTATCAAAATACCATCCACTTTTTTCAAAGAAATGGAACAAATAATCCCCAAATTTGTATGGAACCAGAAAAGACCCCGAATAGCCAGAGCAATGTTGAAAAAGAAAAGCAAAGCTGGTGGCATCACAATTTCAGACTTCAAGCTCTATTACAAAGCTGTAATCATCAAGACAGTATGGTACTGGCACAAAAACAGATAGATAGATCATTGGAACAGAACAGAGAGCCCAGAAATGGACCCTCAACTCTATGGTCAACTAATCTTTGACAAAGCAGGAAAGAATGTCCAATGGAAAAAAGACAGTCTCTTCAACAAATGGAGTTGGGAAAATTGGACAGCCACATGCAGAAGAATGAAACTGGACAATTTCCTTACACCACACACAAAAATAGACTCAAAATGGTTGAAAGACCTAAATGTGAGACAGGAGTCCATCAAAATCCTAAAGGAGGGGCGCTTGAGTGGCTCAGTTAAGCATCTGCCTTCAGCTCAGGTCATGATCCCAGGGTCCTGGGATCGAGCCCCACATCGGGCTCCCTGCTCAGTGGGAAGCCTGCTTCTTCATCTCCCACTACCCCTGTTTTTGTTCCCTCTCTCGCTGTGTCCCTCTCTGTCAAATAAATAAATAAAATCTTAAAAAAAAAAAATCCTAAAGGAGAACACAGGCAGCAACCGCTTCGACCTCAGCCACAGCAACTTCTTCCTAGAAACATCATCAAAGGCAAGGGAAACAAGGGCAAAAATGAACTATTGGGACTTCATCAAGATAAAAAGCTTTTGCTGCGCAAAAGAAACAGTCAACAAAACCAAACGACAGCTGACAGAATGGGAGACGATATTTGCAAATGACATATCAGATAAAGGGCTGGTATCCAAAATCTATAAAGAACTTATTAAACCCAACACCCAAAGAACAAATGATCCAATCAAGAAATGGGCAGAAAACATGAACAGACATTTTTCCAAAGAAGACATCCAAATGGCCAACAGACACATGAAAAAGTGCTCAAGATCGCTTAGCATCAGGGAAATCCAAATCAAAACCTCAATGAGGTATCACCTCACACCAGTCAGAATGGCTAAAATTAACAAGTCAGGAAATGACAGATGTTGACGGGGATGCGGAGAAAGGGGAACCCTCCTACACTGTTGGTGGGAATGCAAGCTGGTGCAGCCACTCTGGAAAACAGTATGGAGGTTCCTCAAAAAGTTGAAAATAGAGCTCCCATATGATCCAGCAATTGCACTACTGGGTATTTACCCCAAAGATACAAATGTAGGGATCTGAAGGGGTACATGCACCCTGATGTTTATAGCAGCAATGTCCACAATAGCCAAACTGTAGAAAGAGCCAAGATTGGGGCACCTGGGTGGCTCAGTTGGTTGGGCAACTGCCTTCGGCTCAGGTCATGATCCCAGGGTCCTGGGATTGAGCCCCACATCGGGCTCCCTGCTCAGTGAGGAGCTTGCTTCTCCCTCTCCCTCTGCCTGCCTCTCTGCCTACTTGTTCTCTCTCTCTATCTCTCTGTCAAATAAACAAATAAAATCTTTAAAAAAAAAAAAAAGAGCCAAGATGTCCATTGACAGATGAATGGATAAAGAAGAAGTGGTACACACACACACACACACACACTGGAATATTATGCAGCCAGCAACAGGAATGATATCTTGCCATTTGCAATGACGTGGATGGAACTGGAGGGTATTATGCTGAGTGCAATAAGTCAATCAGAGAAAGACATGTATCATATGACCTCAGTGATATGAAGAATTCTTAATCTCAGGAAACAAACTGAGGGTTGCTGGAGTGGTGGGGGTGGGAGGGATGGGGTGGCTGGGTGATAGACATTGGGGAAGGTATGTGCTATGGTGAGCGCAGTGAATTATGTAAGACTGTTGAATCACAGATCTGTACCTCTGAAACAAATAATACATTATATGTTAAAAAAAAAAAAGAAGAAGAAGAAGATAGCAGGAGGGGAAGAATGAAGGTGGGGATATCAGAGGGGGAGATGAATCATGAGAGACTATGGACTCTGAGAAACAACTGAGGGTTCTAGAGGGGAGGTACGTGGGGGGATGGGTTAGCCTGGTGATGGGTATTAAATAGGACATGTACTGAATGGAGCACTGGGTGTTATATGCGAACAATGAACCATGGAACACTACATCAAAAACTAATGGTGTAATGTATGGCGATTAACATAACATAATAATAACAATGTCATTTTTGTGGGAAAAAAAATGGGCAGAGGATCTGAATAGATATTTTTCCAAAGAAGCCATATGGACGGCCAACAAACACATGAAAAAAAAATGTTCAACATCACTAATCATCAAAGAAATGCAAGTCAAGATGAAATGATACTTAAATAAAAAGGCCATTTATTCTTTTAAAAAATAGTTCTCTAATAAGCATTTAATCTACAATCATAGTTTTCAAAAGATAATCCTTAGTGGATTTAAATTTTATTTCTGGAATGAATCAATAGCATCATATCTTCATAAATGTATCATCCATAGTAGGATAATTTATGCTGTCCCCTATAGGTCTTATGGTCTTTGGTCTTTGCTTAACAATGTGGAACATGGAAAACCACTGCTTCTCTTAATATTTATGTAATATTTCAGTTGCTTTTTAGTTCCTTAAAATATAAAAGAAAGCCAAAGAGATATTACTTACAATTATAAACTGTGATAACTTTACAAAATTTATAGTTCTCCCCATTCTTTATCTCTGTAACTGGTAGGATTGTACCTTCCCCTACCCTTGAAGTTAGAAACAGTCATGTAATGGGCTCTGGCTGATAAATGATATGGAAGTGATATATTTCCTTTCTAGGCAGTAGTTTTTAAGAGCCAATGTGCAATTCACCACATGCATTCCCCCACATTAGCATCCAGCAACCATCTAGATTTTGGACACATCATCCTGGATAGTTGAGAAAAGTCCCCAGGCAAGCCATGATGGACATGTGTACAAATAAACCAATTGGGTTTGGAGTTATGCATTACCTTCACATGACCTAGCCTCTTCTAATACAGAAATAATTATATCCTGAGTATCTTGGGAAAAATGTTCCTTCTTGACGACCCTCAGCCGCCCCTACTCTAGGTTATTTGTCCCTGGTTCTTACCACATTATTCCAGAGATTAGATGTTGTGTAACAGCAGAGTTTTGCAAAGATATTAAGGTCACTCTTAAAAATATCTGCTTGTTCATCGTAAATAAGTGGAGCATACTTTTTATTGGAGAGGGTCTTCCGGGTCAGTTGCAAACTGAGTGAGTGTTCAGAGAAGGGACTACATTCCAACATATTAGATAATATATATTAAATTAATCCAAATAGATCCAACACTGGAAAAATTTAACTTCTCTTTCATCCAAGAATTTCTCTGGTATCAGAATTTAGGCCTGAAGACAAAGCTGGAGACATATTGGCCATGTATTCTACATTGTAAACTCTGGTATGCTTTTCATATTGAATTCTGACGTTCTCTGTCATCATGTCAGATGGTGCCTTATTTCAGATGACACATCCCAGGAAAAAGTCATGTGTCAGTCACTCTATCAGTACAGTGCTTTGAGTTGTTTTTCCTATTTTGATGATACGTATGCATTGACCAACCCATGTCGGACCATCTCATTTCTCCTAATCAAGTATAAAATTGCAGGAATAATACATTTTCCAAGTTGAAAAGTTATTGCACGGAAGAGACCTGTGTTTTCTACCCCCTTAAGATGTAATATGTGGATACATTTTTAGTTGAAAGTATTAAAATGTTCAATTTCATGCTTGTTTCTTGTTGATTACATTTGCTTCTACTGTAATTTTTTTTTAAAGATTTTATTTTTATTTATTTATTTGAGAGAGAGAGAGAGAATGAGAGACAGAGAGCATGAGAGGGAGGAGGGTCAGAGGGAGAAGCAGACTCCCTGCGGAGCAGGGAGCCCGATGCGGGACTAGATCCTGGGACTCCAGGATCATGATCTGAGCTGAAGGCAGTCGCTTAACCAACTGAGCCACCCAGGCGCCCTCTACTGTAATTTTAGGGCACTTTCTTCACCTCTATCTTCTGCATGTTTGTTTAATTCTGAGACTTTGCCCTGTTTGAAATAAATGTGTTAACTTCTGGTTTCCATGTGCTCCTTGGATCTGGGCAATTTTTTTTGCACATATCGTTAGTTCCAACCTCCTCCACAACATACTCAGTTCTGGAGCAAAGCTGGAATGTTCATTTAAAATATATGAGAACTTGGGGCGCCTGGGTGGCTCAGTTGGTTAAGCGACTGCCTTCGGCTCAGGTCATGATCCTGGAGTTCCGGGATCTAGTCCCGCATCGGGCACCCTGCTCGGCAGGGAGTCTGCTTCTCCCTCTGACCCTCCTCCCTCTCATGCTCTCTGTCTCTCATTCTCTCTCTCTCAAATAAATAAAAAAAATAATAATAAAATAAAATATATGAGAACCTACTTTTTACCAGCCACTGGACTATGCTCTGGCATCCTTCTATGAGTAACACAATAACCTTAGTAAGAGATGAACAATTGAACAAATAGTTACATTGAGATTTTGTTATAATTAGCATGTAGCATTAAAATAATTATGTCCACCATTCTGACAGAGCACAGAACTATCAAAGGTGCAGGATAGCAACTGAAGATGTGTTCTATAGGTTAGAAAGTACTTGGACTGGTTACCCAAAGCATTGATTAGGAAAAAAAAAAGTATATTTGCCATATATATGTATATGTGTACATATATATACAATATATATACACATAAATACACACATATGGTATATATAGTACACATATATTGCATATATGCATGTGTGTGTATATATGTATGTAAATACATACATATATTCATTTTTAATGGAGTCATAAGCCTGGCAAATGTCTAAGTGCAATTTATTTCATAATTGCCACTAAGCACTAACCAATGTACAGAAGAGAATGAAAAATTTAGGATTATGAGTAGAAAAAGTTAGTTTGGACAAATTAATTATCTGTGTATCTATTTTTCCCTTTCTCATCTATCCATCCTTCCAGAAACATATTAGTCACCATTCACACAATGAGACATTAAATTATTGCACTTGGGGGGCTTTTCTTAATGCTTTACAAATAAAATTTTGGGTAAAGAAAATAATATACTTGACAAACATATCAGGCCTTCATGTTTTACATTTATTTCTGACAATTTTAGGTGACTTAGTAATTTTGTTCTAATTCAAATATATATTATTTTCTAAGAATTTGTATAGATAAGCTGTCTTTAAAATAGAGAAAATTTAAATGTATGATATTTGCAGAAATGTCAGAACAATTTCCTGATGAGTACCTGGGCTTTGACAAAACAGGGCTTTCTGCACATTGCAGAATCCTAGAAGTGTGAATGAGTGTGAGGTTTGAAATAGAGGCTCTATGTTATCCAACAAGTTTATTTCATGAAAATACACAATACAAATACTTGCCAAAATAATGCTTTTAGTAATAGCATCATTTAATATAAATATAATGCTTTTAGTAATGGCATCATTTGATATAAAATCCCAAACTCTGCTCTCAAAACTCTAATATATCAAGAAAAAAAGTGTATGCTCTAAAAAAGATAAATCATTCAAATTAATCTGTTAATATTATGGCATTATAATTACTAGAATTTATAGTAAAGCATACTGTATAAATCAGTATATTCATACTATGGTAGAAATAGAATATCTGTTAATATCTTTTTACTTATAATAATTTATTTTAACTTAGCAGACTGATCAATTTTTCCATTCTCTCTCTTCCTTCTCTCAAACACATGTACTTAATATCTGAAAACAGGTGAGAGAATATTCAGTTTTCATACCAGAGAAATGAATTTCAGTTTCAGTTTCCATACCAGATATTCAGTTTCCATACCAGAGAAATGAAATCCAACTATTTTTCAGTACACTCAAAGGAGTGCATGCTAATAACCTTGTTAGAGAAATAAATCTTCAGATGCAAATGACTTTAATTTGCTGAACATACTGAATCTGCTAGTATTTTACAGTACAGAACCTTGATGAAACTCAGCCAAAGTTTTCCATTTTCATTGGTCTTTCTCATAGTAAAAAAAAATATTAAAGTTAGGTTTCAGATTTTGTAAATCTTAACTGCTCTCTCAAATAGAGCTCCAATAAACTTACTCAGATTAATCACCTGTTGTTATTTGATGAATAACAATGTGTATTTTTTATTTCTGTGATTAATAGAATATTAGCAAACATCATCAATCTGATGCTTTCTAGTATCTGTAAAGCTACAACGAAATATTATGGCCTTTAAAAATCAATTTGCCTCTTTGTTCTGGGTGTAGTTACTTTATGCAATTAAATCGTAGAAAATTTATTATTAAAGGAAAGTCGATTCATCAGTTATTTTCAGTCTGGGTTGTACTCTGTTATTTTGTATTTTTGTGTAATGATGATAACTCATTTGTTTTTCTCCTTTCTTATTATAAAAAATCTTATTGTGATTAAGAATCCTATTGAATACAACCTTCATGTATTCGATATGTCTGTATTTCTTCCCAGCAGGACACATTTTCACTAAAATTTAAGGCTGATTTTTCTTAAAGTTAGGCTCTATTAAGAAGAAAAATATATTTAGGCATTGGGTACTGCTGTTTCTTTCTTTCACAATAAAATATGCTTTTAAATAAGATCAAACTTCAGAATACTTCATGTTTCCTGGAATAGATATGTTATTCCTGCCTGTTAAGGATGGAAAGTCATTATATAATTATTTGTTGTTATTGTGTACATTTATGCGGATATTCATATTTGACTGCAATATTGCCCTTCCTAAAGTAGGAGGAAAGTGGTCTGCTGTGATTGATAGGATTGTGGGTTGGAAATGCACAGAAAATCAAGGGTTGGTTTAAGAGAAACATGTAATAGTAGATTAAGTGAAGAAAGCTATCAAGGTATGGGCAAAACCAAATTAGACAACAATCTGTATTAGTTAAGTGGGTTTAGTTCTTTGCTGGAGGACAATATAGGCAGAAAGTTTAGTGGTTTTGTATTAGTCAAGTTGAGATTGTTTGAACTTTCGGAGGTCTTAGTGAAGAGTAACTCAGTAGATATAAAGCATTGGAAAAAATAATTTATGCTCAAAGAGAGAAGCAACACATAAAATACTAATGATAATAGTCACCGTTTATTGAGTAACTTCTCTGTGCCAGGTACTGACGGGCATGTTACGTGCTATCTCTAATCTTCTTAACAACCTTGAAATAACCATTAGCTCTATTTTACAGATGAGAAGAATGAATTTAAAGATGCTAAATAACTGACTATGTGATAGAGTTGATGATGATTAGTAGTTAGGTCTATCTGACTCTAAATAATTTGTTCCTTTGACGATAGAAAGCTGGAGAATTACAGACACCTGCCCAGGCTGAAAACAGCCGCAGCATATGTCTCTATTCACTCACTATCATGACTATACCTCCTGGGATTACTGAAACAATATTAACTTATAACATTCCTCCATTCATTTCATATATATTTGTTAAATCATGAGTCTCAAATTTAGGTTTACAATATAATGGAAATTGAATGTTACCAATTCACTTTCTTTATTACCTGCTGAATTACACTGTATGGAAACAGATAATAATGCCTCAGGATCCCAGAAGAGCTAAGAACACTCCTTTGATTACCAACTATAGCAGACTAAAAATGTCCCACAAAAACATTTTTCCCTCAATAAAAGAATCCTGACATTTTAGCTGGAGAGACAGCCACACAGAATTTACTCTCCTACAACTGGTAGGACCATGTTCAGCCAATGGGATGTGGTAAAACATGATGAGTTCAATTTCTATATGATGCTCATTCAAGAAGGGAACTGGCCTTATTCAATTTCTGTTTCTCATTAGCTGGAAGGCAATTACGGTGAGCCGTCTCAGACCACATAGATCTAGGCAACATTTTAGCAAGACTAGTACAACATCAGTATCTTGCCCTGTGGAAAATGGAGTTTGTATTAAGCAAAAGACAGGTATATTGGGTATTTTGAATAAATTCAAAAGTGTGCAGAGCTAGTGGTTGACCATGAAAATGAATTTCTAAAAGGATGGAGATATCTAGAGCTGAGTGTGTAAAGGAATTATGAAGCGAAGTGTTGGATAGACACAATCATCACATAGAATATTTGGTAGATTTAGAAGGAATTCTGAACCAAATGTAAAATACTAATGGTGCTGACACAAAATGATCAATACCAGATATGTGGAAGGTCAAAAAATTATTTGTCTAAGAATGTAAGCATCTCTTAGAAGTAGGGACTTTTACTAAATGCTGGATGTATAACAATACCAAAATGGCAGTGCAGAACTTAAAACATAACCATTCCATCTACCGATATTCTCAGATATATAGTGTTGAAAATAACTATCTTTCCCTGATGAGAAAGGAGGTCAAATTGCAACAATAGCAAGCCAGGAGAATTTTGCTGAGGATATGATTTAAGAGCAAAAGATGAGAAGGAGAGAAAGAATATGAGTGAAGTGTGGAATGTTAGAATAACAGAAATATGCTCTGGTGGGCTAAAAGCAAATGGCAATTTCTTTTAGAAAAAGATAATGCTAAAGTTCAGGATGAGAATTTATAGACCAAAGGTTGTTATTTGAAGATATGCACTGGAATCTTTTAGATTAAGGACATCAGCCATTTCCCCTTATTGCTCTAGACTGAATTGTGTCTCACAAATTCATATATTGAAGTCTTAAACCCCCAATGTAATGGCATTTGGAGATGGGACCTTTGGGAGAGAATTAGGTTTAGATGAGGTCTTGAGTTTGGGACCCTCATGATGGGATTATTGTCCTTGTAAGAGACACCTGGGAACTCCCCCCGCCGCCCCAACCACATGTGAGGACAAAGCAAGGAGATAGCTACCCACAAACCAGGAAGAGAACCCTCAGGACCTTGATCTTGGACTTCTGGCTTTCAGACATGTGAGAAATAAATTTCTCTTGTTTAAACCATTCAGTCTATGACATTTTGTTTCAGAAGCCCCAGCAGACTGAGACATTTATTGTATAGCTTTCCTATGCTATGTGACAAATGGCCATAAATTTAGCAGTGTAAAAACAACATGATTTTTTTTATCTCACAGTTTCAATGGGTCAAATGTTTGCAGGCATTAACTGAGTCCCCTGCTCAGGGTCCTACCTGGCTGAAATTAAGGTGTTGGTCAAGGCTATAACCTTATCTGAGCCTCAGGGTACTTTTCCAAGGTTATCTAGGTTGTTGGCAGAATTCAATTCTGAACTTTCAGTTGTAGGATTGAGGTTCCCACTTTGTTGCTGGGGCCACTTTTAGCAACTAGAGGCTACTCTCAGGTGTTAGCCATGTGGCCTCTCCCAGCATGGCAGCTTACTTCTTCAAAGTCAACAGGAATCTCTCTCTATCCAGCTACAACAAAATTGTATATCACATAATATAATCACAGGAATAACTATCATATTAACTTGGCCTTATTATGCAACCTAATCAGGGAAGTGACTGTGCCATCTGATTCACAAGTCCCACCCACACTCAAGGAGAGGAGATTATTCAGGGCATGTACATGGGGCGGAGGGGGGTGGTGGGTGGTGAGGGCAGAATTTTTAGGGTGATTTTAGATTTCTACCTACCACAGTGATTAAGTCGGTCTCAGTAAATTATGTTGCCAAAGATTAACCCAACGATCTCTGATCCCATGTGCTCTTTCTCAATATTATCTTCCCTTAATAGAAGTGAAGTGTATTTCTCCTGTTTTTGAATCTGAGGAGAACTGAGGGCCCAGACAACAGCCTTGGCTGAGTTCCCAACTAGCAGCCAGTACCAAATGCCAACCATGTTAGTAAAGCCATTTTGGACCCTTTAGTTATCTCACTACCCATCACTGATAGGTATGAATTGGTATGTGAAGTAAAAGAATTGAGGGTCAACTCATAGGATTATTTTTTAAAATAAAAAAAAAAGTTGATATTTTAAGCAGCTGTTGCTGTTGTTTTGAGTGTTTTGATATGTGGCAGGAGTAACAAAACAGGCAAAAGTGGATAAGAAGAGGTTGGGTAAAGGGGAAAGAAAGCCTGATAGGGTAAGAAAGTGAGAATAAATATATATGAATAACTAGGGTGACCATATAATTTTATTGTGTAAAATGGGATATTTTTGAAAGAAGAAAGAAGCAGAATAAATATTTTGTCAGGATGACCAGTAATAGGATGGCATATGCTAAATGAAGGGGAAAAGGCACAATCAGTGAGGCTGGTTTAATTATCTTATGATAAAAAGGAAGTTGACAAACAAATCCATTAGAGCAAGTGACAGTTTACACATACTGAAAAAAAGAAGTATACTGCTGAAGAGCACATGATTATTTCACAGTGATTTGGAGGCTATTTAAATGCTGGTTAAAGTTTACCAGAATATTCCAATACAAGAGCTATCACTAAAACACTGGCTCTTAAAGAGTTTGGTAAATCTTTTGAGTCTGCCTAGGAAAGGTTATAACTAGAAACACAGAAAAACCTATTGCTTTTTTCCTGTACAACAGAGTACCTCAGAATGGACCCCAGAGGACCACTTATAGCAAAGCTTCAGCATGTTCCCTTTTCACTAATAGATAAGCACAGAGCTGAGCTCACTTTATGAAACTAAGTCTTTTTTTTTTTTAACTTATGGTTATTTTTAACTTGTGTAAAATAAAGTTATAAATGAGAGTTAAAAGCGATGTCCTTGATTTAACCATAGTGAAAGTAAATGCTATGTATGAATTGGTATGAATGTTAAAGATTTCAGTTTATACGTGGAGATGGAAACTAAGTGTTTTTTAGAGATTTTAAAGAAATTGATAAGGTTTATTAGAGATGTTCTTGAATAACGCTTTATGCTGTTCTAAATCTTTCCCCCTCAACTAGCTTCATAAATTATTTATTATTAGAAGAACTATTGATTCAGTTGTTCAGTTGTCAGCTGTCCACCCTGATTATATTTATCTGGTCAAAGGATATAAGTGAAAGATTACAGAAAGCTGAAGTCTAAAGGATGGGGTTCCAGAATCAGATTTTTTACTATTAGTGTTCCCTTCTACTGTCATTTAAAAACACAGACATACAGGTCCTATTGTTGGTAAACTTAATGTTCAAATCGACAAAACAAAACAAAAGCATAACTGAAGGTTTGGCATCAAAGTTCACTGGCTTCCTCAATTCCTGTGAACTTTACAACTTTACTGCATTTCAGAAATTCCTGCCAAATTCCATGGGAAATGTTCCACTTCAAAATCTTAAATTCCACTGTCAACCCTCTGTCACCTCTTGTCCTTCCAGGATTTTGAATTCCATACACTCTCAACAATTGTACATTTATCTTATTAAAACCTCCAGTCCTTTGACTTGTCCTTCTTCACTCATTGCATAATCAGAGCCTTATTTCTTTTGATGCATTATCATAGACTCTTTTCTCTCTACACTTATTTTTCCTTGCCAAGTCTCTAACCAAACTTCAACTTTATCATCTTCACTGAAATTCTTTACTTCAGTGTAGACTTTCTGGTAAAAAGAGTAAAACATGGCATGGCCTTTTTACCTTGTCAACCCTGTTCTCAATGTCTCTTCAATTTGGACCAACTCTTCACATGATATTTTTTTCCCAATTTCTTGATGGCTAATGAAAAAATTTTACTTTCCTCTTTAAGCCTCCTGATTATTATAGGCACTGACATAGGAATACTTTTTTAAGCATTTTTGAGACTGATCTAAAATCATAATGATACCTCATTTTTTTAAATTATGTTCAGTTAACCACTGTATAATACATCATTAGTTTTTGATGTAGTGTTCAATGATTCATTAGTTGTGTATAACACCCAGTGCTCATCACAACACCTGCCCTCCTCAATACCCATCACTGGCTACCCCTTCCCGCTGCCCCCCTCTCCCTCTGAACCCTCAGTGTGTTTCTAGGAGTCCATAGTATTTCATGATTCATCTCCCTCTCTGATTTCTCCCCCTTCAGTTTTCTTTCCCTTCCCCTATGGGGTTCTCCCCTCTATTCCTTATGTTCCACATATGAGTGAAACCATATGATAACTGTTTGTACAGATGTAGTGAAAAGAAGGGGCACATGCAGCCCAATGTTCATAGCAGCAATGATACCTCATTCTTTGGAATGGCTCCTTCCATTTCCAGAGGTGAAGTTTAAATGCACTGAGTCTTTATAAGGACCAACAGTAGACATCTAGCTTCAAGTGGATCAAACCAATTCTGTCATCTGGGAACAGAATTTAATCTATGTAGGTGTTTAAAATTACAAGTGTATTCAGAAACTATATTATTCTGTGTGGACTAAGGAATAGAAAAAGCTGATTTATAATCAGCTTATATGGAAAAACAGGGACATAGAAATAAAAAAGTAACTTTGTGCTTGATATCTTTCCAGCTTTTGGTCCTGTCCTTGATGAGCCTAGGTTGCACTTCTGTCAGTTGAATCTGGCTTGTTTTCTTAGAAATATTCCTTTTTATTTATCTAAATTAGCTGAAGTTAGTTCCTACCATGCATAAATAAAAGTTTTTCTAATTTTTATTTGATTGTTTATTTTACTTTTTCAGCTTTACTGAGATGTAATTGACAAATAAAATTATAAGATATTTAAAGTGTACAGCATGGTGATTTGATATATGTATATGTTGTAAAAGAATTTCTCCCATCAAATAAATAAACATTCTTAAATAAAACACATGTGCCTCTTGAAAAAGCCAATATTTGAATATGTGTCATTCAGAGGGAATTAACAATTTCTGTTACACATAGATGTCTTTTCAAATCAGTGATTTTGTTTCTCTGGGTAAGTATTCAATAGTGGAATTATTGGATTGTATGGTATTTTTATTTATTTATTTTTTTTGAGAAGATCCATGCTATTTCCAACAGTGCTCACACAAATTTACGTTCCTATAAGCAGTGCACAGGGTTCCTTTTTCTCCATGTCCTTGACACTTGTTATTTTCTTGTCTTGTCTTTTGATATTAGCCATCCTGACTGGTATAAGGTGAATCTCATTGTGGTTTTGATTTGCATTTCCCTGATGATTAGTGATGTTGAACATCTATTTTTTCATGTGTCTGTTGGACATCTGTATGTTATCTTTGTCATAATGCTTTTTTTTCAGCTCCTCTGCTGATTTTTAAATGTTTGTTTTGTTCGTGTTGGGTTGTATAAATTATCTATATATTTTGGATATTAACCCATTATCGGATACATCATTTGCAAATATATTCTCACATTGAGTAGGTTGCCTTTTCATTTTATTGGTGGTTTCTTTCACTGTGCAAAATCTTTTCATTTTGGTGTAGTCCCAATAGTTTATTTTTGCTTTTGTTTCCCTTGCCTAAGGAGACATAACCATAAATGTTGCTAAGGTTAATATCAAAGAGATTACTGCCAATGTTTTCTTCTAGGAGTTTTATGGTTTCAGGTTTCACATATAGGTCTTCAATATATTTTGAGTATATATTTGTGTATGGTGTAAGAAAGTGGTCTAGTTTCACTTTTACATGTAACTGTCCAGTTTTCCCAGTACCATTTATTAAAGAGACTGTTTTTCTCTCATCATATATTCTTGCCTCCTTTGTTATAAATTAATCGACCATATAAGTGTGGGTTTGTTTCTGGGCTCTCTATTCTGTTCTATCAATCTACATACCTATTTTTGTGCTAGTAACATACTGTTTTGATTATTACAGCTTTGTAGTGTATTTTAAAATCTGGGATTGTGATACCTTCAGCTTAGCACTTCCTTCTCAAGTTTGTTTTATTTATTGGAGGTCTTTTGTGGTTCCATACAAATTTTAGGATTATTTGTTCTAGTTCTGTGAACAATGCTATTGGTATTTTGATAGGAATTGCACTGAATCTGTAGATTGCTTTGGGTAGTATGGACATTTTAACAATACTAGTTCTTCCCATCCATGAGCATGGAATATTTTTCCTTTTGTGTTGTCTTCAATTTCTTTCAGTCATATCCTATACTTTTCAGAGTACAGGTCTTTCACCTCCTCAGTGAAATTTATTTAAATTTTAAATAACTTTAAACTAAATTTATTCCTAGGCATTTTATTCTTTTTGAATTGAAAGTGGGATTGTTTTCTTAATTTCTCTTCCTGGTACTTCATTATTAGTGTAGAAAAATGCAACAAACAGATTTCTGTGTATTAATTTTGTATCCTGCAACTCTATTGAATTTATTTATTAGTTCTAATAGTTTTGTGGTGTAATCTTTAGGGTTTTCTATATACAGTATCATATCATTGGCAAATAATGGCAGTTTTACTTCTTCCTTATCAATTTGGAGGTCTTTATTTCTTTTTCTTGTCTGATTGCTGTGACTAGGACTTCCAGTAGTATGTTGAATAAAAGTGGTGAGAGGGCATTTTTGTCTTGTTCCTAATCTTAGGCTGTAGGTTTGTATATATGGCCTTTATTACGTTGAAGCATGTTCCATCTAAGACCACTTTGTTGAGAGTTTTTAATCATGAATGGATGTTATATTTTGTCAATTGCCTTTTTTGCATGACCATATAGTTTTTATTTTCCTCTTCTTGATGTGATGTATCACACTGATTGATTTGTGAATACTGAACCACTCTTGTATCCTTGGAATAAATCCCACTTGATTGTGGTAAATGAAGTTTTCATTGTATTGTTAAACTTAGTTTGCTAATATTTTGTTGAGGCTTTTTGCATCTATGTTATCAGGGATGTTGGTCCATAGTTTTATTTTTTTTTTGTAGTGTCTTTATCCATTTTGGGTATCAGGGTAATGCTAGCCTTGTAGAATAAATTTGGAAGTTTTCCTTCATCTTATTATTTTGTGGATCCTTTGACTAATTTCTGTAGATATAATAGATTTTACTACTTTTGTGTTTAACTTCCATACTGGCTTTATACATGATTAATCTACTACCTTTACTATATGTTTGCTTTTACTAATGAAATTGTTTTTCATAATTTTCTTACTTCTAGTTATGGCCTTTTTTTTCTACTTAAAGAATTCCCATTAACATTAGTGATGAACTCCTTCAACTTTTGTCTGGGAAACTCTATCTCTCCTTCAATTCTGAATGATAACCTTGCCAGGTAGAGTGTTCTTGGTTGTAGGTTTTTTCTTTTAAGCACTATGAATGTATCATGTCACTCTCTTCTGCCTGCAAAGTTTCTGCTGAAAAATCAGCTGATAGTCTTATGGGGTTTCACTTGTATTTTCTTTTCTGCTGCTTTTCTTGCTGTTTTTAAGATTATTCCTTTTTCATTATTGTTTATCATTTTAATTATATGTCTTGGTGCAGACCTCCTTAAGTTCATCTTCTTAGTGGCTCTCTCTGTACTTCCTAGACCTGGATGCCTGTTTCTTTCCTCAGATTAGGGAAGTTTTCACCTTTTATTTTTCAAGTATGTTTTCTCTCTACCCCTCTCCGCCAACCACTCCACCAAAGCTTTTCTGGAATCTCTATACTGTGAATGTTATTAAGCTTGATGATATTGCAGAATTCCCTTAAACTATTCTCATTTCTTTTTTTCTTATGTTTGCTGTTCAGCTTGGTTCCTTTCCATTACCCTGTCTTCCAGATCACTGATCTGTTCTTCATCCTCTAATCTGCTGTTGATTCCCTCTAGTATGCTTCAGTTATTGTATTCTTCAGCTCTGACTGGTTCTTTTTTACATATATATTTTTCTATCTTTTTCTTGAAGTTCCCAATGAGTTCATTCACTCTCTCTCAAGTGCAGTGAGTATCTTTATGACCATTACTTTGAACTCTTTATCAGACATATGCTTATCTTCATTTCATTTAGCTCTTTTTCCATGGTTTTGTCTTATTCTTTCATTTGGGATACATTCCTCTATCTGCTCATTTTGTCCAACTCTGTGTTTGTTTCTATGTGTTAGATATGTAAGCTATATATCCTGGTCTTAAAAGTAGTGGCCTTGGGTTGAAGAGTTCCTGTGGTGCCTAATAGTGCAATCCCTCCTGGTTACCAGAATCAGGTTCTCCAGGTATGTCTTCTATGTCAGTTTGCATCTACCCTTCTATTATGGCTAGCCACATTTGCTGTGGTCACACTGGTGGGTGAGGCAGGGCTTTAGTCCAGCTAGCTGCAATGACCTGCTTTACCTATTGTGGGCACACTGGTCATGGTTTGCTCCCCATGCTATTGAGAGGCCAGGCTGCAGCTGCTGTTGTTCCCTTGGTGGGTGGAACTGGCATTCAGGCTAGCTGCCTGTAATTAGCCTCTGCCACAGCTGCAGGTACACTGAATGACAGTGTTTGCTGACTATGCAGCCAACAAATAAGGCTGGCTGTAGGAACTATGGGTGTTATCTTTCCCATTCCCCAGGGCAGGAGTCACTTTGGAGTGGTTACAGTAATGGCCACGCTGCCTGTTGAATGTGGTGGGGTTAGGAGCTGCTTGTGAGACATTCCTACTGACGTATGCAGGTTGGGTAAGGTGGGTCTGCCCAGAAACACCAGGGTGGTACTTGCAAGGTAGATGGAGAGTCTTAGAACTGGCTTTTACAACCATCCAGTTACCAAGGTTGAGGAGGGGCAAGAAAATGGTGACTGTCAGCACTTGTGTTCCTGGAGAGAGCTCCTACAGATTCCTGACCCTCCAGCACATGTTCTAAGATTAGTCAATAAACCTCCTCAAGGTATACCCAAGGTGCTTTCAAATTGCTGCTTTTGTGCTGTGTCTCAGACCAATTTATTTGGCATGCTGGCTTTTTAAGGGTGGGATTCAGTTATCTATCACCCTCCAGCTCTCCTGGAGTTCAGCCTACTGATTTTTTTTTTTTAAGGATTTTTTTTTTTTTTAATTTGAGAGAGAGAGAATGAGAGAGAGCACATGGGGGGGGGGGGTCAGAGGGAGAAGCAGACTCCCTGCCGAGCAGGGAGCCTAATGCGGGACTCGATCCCGGGACTCCAGGATCATGACCTGAGCCGAAGGCAGTCGCTTAACCAACTGAGCCACCCAGGCGCCCCGAGCCTACTGATTTTTAAAACTCCCAGAGTTAAGCCCTGGTGATTTTCCAAACCAGATGTCATGGGGATTCATCTCAGTGAAGGTCCTCAAGGCTGGGGGTGCCCAGTGTGGGCTTAATTCCTTTGCTCCTCCATGCTTGTGTTGTCCTTCAGTTTGTAGTTAATTACACTGGGAGTTTGGCTCCCGACCATGTCTCTACCCGTCCTACCTTTTTTCAATGCATCTTTTCTCTAGGACTAGTTGTGAAAGATCTGCCAGTTTTCCGGTCATTTTCAGAGTTAGTTCTAATCGATGTAGTTGTTGCCCCAGTGTGTCCCTGGGAAGAAGTAAGCTCAGGATCCTCTCATTCCACCATCTTCCCCTTTCTCAATTTTTTTTTCTATTTTAATTTGTATATAAGCTTTTATGGCTTTTCTTTTATGCTTAGGAGACCTTTCCCTTTTTAACATAATAAAGGAACTCTTATTTTTTTCTAATACTTATCTAGGTTATCTCCCTTTTAGATATATATAAATAACATATTTGGGATATTCTAAATAAATGGTGTCATTAAGGGATCAATTTTAACAATACATTTCCAAATTATCCCAATGCTTTTTTTTTTTTTTTCTTTTTAAGAGAGAGCAAAACAGCGAGAAGGGGAAGGGCAGAGGGAAAGGGAGAGAGAGAATCTTAAGCAGGCTCTGTGCCTAGCATGGATCCCAACATGGGGCCCAAGACAGGGCTTGATTTCATGACCCTGAGATCTTGACCTGAGCCAAAATCAAGAGTTAGAAGCCTAACTGACAGCCACCCACATGCCCCTATCCCAAAGCCATTTTTAAATTGGATTGTCCTTTTCTCACTAATTTGAAATGCCATTTCTCTCATGAATTAAATACTTCTATATACTGGAATTTGTTTCTTAATCTTATTTTGTTCCCTTCTGATCCTGACTCAGTTCCTCACTGTCTTAATTTTTACACAATTTTCATGTGCCTTGGTATCCAGTAGTACAAACTCCTCTATTTTTTTATTTTTTCAAAATTCTCTTGATGCTTATTGAGCATTTCATTAAAAAAAACCCTGATATCCTTTAATTGGGACTGAATTGTACTTAAATATTTTGAGATTATGCTCTTTGGTATATAAATATTCTGAATATTTATGTCATCTGGTTAATTTTCCCTTTTATTAAAAGATAAATCATTTTTATTCCTAATATATTCTCACTCAAAGTTTATTGTATAGGCTAAATTATAAGCACACTAGCTCTTTATATATTTTTATATCCTATTATTACATAATGGTATCTGTACCTTCTTTATGACAGGGTATTTACAGATTTTGTTTTGCTATCCGTCTCATAATTATTGTCTTTTATTTGGCAAGTTGTTTCTCCATTTACATTTATTATTGCTATGTTTAATTTAATCTCATCCATGATATTTTGAATGAGTGTGTTTCCAGTGCAGTTTCATGCTTGTGTTTTTGCCAAGAATTGCAGTTATATTATTGGTCCTAAGATTTTTTTTTTTTTTTTGGAGGGAGGATAACTTTTAGTTTAGGCATTTCCCTAAACTTAGGCAACAGAAATTCTAAACTCTGATGTTATGAGATAAAATGAATTCCCAAGAAAACCTCTCTCCCTCCTTCCCTTCCTGGTAATTAGGCAGAGACATACATGAATACTTATTATTGTTTGGTGCTTAAATACACACTTTGCCTTTTCTGTATTTCTACTGAAATAATAATCCTTTCAGGGTGAAGAAGTCTCAATTTCAGCTGCCACATCCTTGTGTATAAAGGCATCACTCCTTGTGTCCCTGTGGGAATTTCTTCTTTCCAATCCCCAAACTGCTGAGACAAACACCCTCTCACACCCCAAACAACTACGAATTCTCACTCCATTTTTTGACACATGAAGATTTCTCTTTCTTTTCAGTAAGCTCAGCTCCATGTTTTATGTTATTATATCTAGAAGGATTTAGATTATCATGGTCTGTCATTTCTAGAATTCAAAGGGTTTTTAAAATTTTTTTAATTTTTTAAGTTAAAAAAATTCATAATAAAATAATAATTAAACTATCTTTCTAATTAATGGAGCTATTTTTTCCTATATGCAATCTAAGTATCTCATTGCTTCCATTCAACTATAATAAACTCCCTGATTCTGTGGTACAATATTATTTATCAAAACTACATCTGCTAGTAGAGAAATACTTGAAGTGACTGAATTTCTTTGGGTTTTAATTAGAGCACTTTTTCAGCAACACCAAAAATTTAATAAATGACATGACAAAATCACCATTTACTTTTCAGTTTAGAGGTACACCAAACAAAAACACAGATATTTCATTGTACTGCTGGACAAGCCAATCTCCATAGACTAGACATTTGCTCAGATACCTTTAAAAATCTAGTGATATCCACAGTTAATAATCCCAAATGATGTGCTTTCTTCAGCAATATTTCTACTCAGCAGGAATTTGTCACTCTTTACACTGTCAAATTTAAATGCAAAAGAATAGAACTTTAATCCACTTCTTAATCCTTCAAAACTGCCCAAGGAAGAAAAAGAAGCCTTTTAAACTAGGATATAATAATTTTTACTCAATCCTGCAATAGGAATAGAACACAAATTAGACATAAAAAATCCCTTTCAACTTTTGAGCACAATTTTAAAGTAAAGTTTTATTCTGAATTTGAAATTTGCCAAGGTCTGTGGCTGAGTTTCAGATACCCACTTCCCTTCTTGGCAGTAGATAATTTGGAAATCAGAAGTCTGCACATTTGAGATATTTCCAGGCTTGGAGTGTCAAAAAGACAAGATGGCATATGGTGAAGTAAAAGGGATTTCTCACATTCAGGAACACATTTCAACTTCCAAAACATAAAAATAAATAAGTGCTTTTTCAAATTCATAAAAGAAATAATGAGAATTTTGCCCAAATATTATAGACATACCAATGTTAAGCAGCAAGATGTTTAAGTCTGTCACTTCCTGCAAGCTTTCCACTAAATGGATAAGTTCAAATTTCAGGACTGTCATATTAACTTTGGCATAAAAATGCTTCCTTCTTTGGCAAGGATGACAGTATTCCCCCTCAAAGAAAAATTATAGTCTAATTAAAGTATACAATTTGATGTTTTTATACCAACGTTTTCCTGGGAAGTTTCTTCAATACTCCACTTGCTAATTTTAAGTTCAATGGATCAGAGTATGGAGGGAATTGATATGGTGAACACAAGGTCTATGAAGATGGTTTGCTCTGTTGTCCATTTACCTGCTCAGTTCTTTATCCTGTCTGGTTGTTATAAGACAGAAGTTGTTATATTCTAGAGTCTTACTATAGTTCTTTTATTTACTGGTCTTGTGAGCATGTTGATAT
This sequence comes from Mirounga leonina, assembly GCF_011800145.1. Classification (NCBI taxonomy): domain Eukaryota; kingdom Metazoa; phylum Chordata; class Mammalia; order Carnivora; family Phocidae; genus Mirounga; species Mirounga leonina. Next base: position 52,360,902 of record NW_023270807.1, on the reverse strand, counting down.
ATGTTAGCACTTCAAGTGTTACAGAAGAAGTAAGTAACTACAAATTAAATCAATCAACTTTGTTATTTTTCTGATAAACTATTAGCAGAAAAAATAAAAATACGCACTAAAGAAACATTGATCATGCTTATAGATTTCCACTATTTACAACATTACTATGTATTATCAGTTGTTTCATTAATGTGAATACTTAAAAAATATTTTTCTCTTAACTGCAGAATAACTTATTTGAAAATAGCCCAATAATCAGTTGGGCTAATTTAAGGGGATTATGTGGAGAAATCTTGCAACTTTAACAAGAAAGTTTTATGAAGTTGCCCATATGACTCTTTGTTCATTATTTAGATTTATACAAAGGATATCTTTGTGCGACAGCTTCTTTAGAATATGAGTGCAAGGCTAAACACATTTGGAAAATGACAAAGTTATCAAAGAGTGTAGCATATTGTAAAAAAAAATTTATAAAGCATTTTTCCAAACTGTCAGATTATAGAAAGCATTTGAACGTGGGTAGAGTAGGATTTTCTTCAACATTTATTTTATTATAACTGTTAACTTTTTAAATGTCTCACTCTTCTAAATTATAAAATATGGAATTTGAGTCTCAAAGTGACTCCTGATCTTAAGCCTCCAAATTTGTGTGTGAGGGAGAAAAAAGGTGTGGAACAAATGTGTAGGTCTGGATAATAAAGCATTAGTTGGTTAATCCATCTGAGCTTCACTTTTTTATCCACAAAAATCATTTATTATTGCTCTCATAAGTTAATTTATATCATAGAAAACACCCTGAGCTTTCTAAGAGAAGTTCAGTATCAAAGTAAGGTGCTTATTGACACAAGTGATAACTTCTTTTAAAATTAATATGGCATGTGTGTTAGATCATTTCATGTGTAGAAATCACCTCAAGTCACCATTTCCCTTAGTTTCATCATAGAAAAAAATGTCTAACTTACATCTGAGATAATTTGGCCCATTAACTAGAAATAGAGAAAATCAAATCTACATTAATATGTGTAACATTAAGAGTTACCAAATATCAAATACTATTCTCCAAGCTTACTGTGCCCCTTCTATGATGATTTTTATGCTTAGCTTTTTAAAATTTTCACAAGTAACAGATCAGATACATAATATGCTTCACTTTTACATTCAGATTATATGTTATCAATAGACTCTTCCTCACATGAGCCTACTCTTCCCTCATGGTATCTCAAAAAAATAGACTGAGGTGTTTGAAAAGTTGCCCACCCCTATGAATATTGAAGGTGCCTTGGTTTCAAGATAACTTAGCATTATTTAAAACCCAGAGGTCTTTATACAATGAAAATATCTGGTTCTCCCATGGACTGAGGTATTAGTATTTCAGCAAAAAAAGAGATACATAAGAGATAAAAATTTAAGTCCTTCTGAGAGCAGCTTTGGGGATATCTGTATCATGAATCAGCTTAATACTAATGTAAAAGAACATAAACTATTTTAAAAACATAATGTTTAAAATTTAATAATTCTGTGTGATATTTTACCAATTTCTTCTTAGAAATATGAGAATAGTAATGCATCTCTAATACAACTGCATGTGTGAGTGTCATTAAGTACTATTTGTAAACAAGGTTTTTAATTTAATTTTATAGCTTTACAAAAATCAATTCATAAAAAACTGTTTAAAATTTTTCTTACTCTTTTAGTAAAACAGACATCTCGTGATGATATCATCACAGAGGAAGCAGAGTTTGCTTGTGTGATTATAACATTAGGATAATTCCTCAAAAGTAGAATTTCTGATTCAAAGATCATGAATAGTTTTCAGACTCTCTCTAGATTTATTCCCTAGGTAATTTCACCCTCCTTATAGTTTTAAATACTATACATGGAAGACTCTCAACTGTGAAGCTCTAATCCAGGCATCTCTCCTAAACTCTGAAGTTATAGGTCCAACTAAAGAATGTCTCCAAACATAAAAAGTATTTAAAACTTAAAATGTGCAAAAGAGCAAAAAAATCCTCTTAACAAAAATTGTCCTCCAAATTTTATTGTCATTTTGATCAGTGGCACCTCTGTTCTTCTAGTTGCTGAGCAAAATAAAAAACGTGCATCATTTTAGGATTCTCATATTCCCTGAAAATATACATTCATTGTAGTGGCATATCGTATTTCTGTGAAATGTGTCCAAAACACAGCTAATTCTTCAAATTTGTGCTATTGCAACCGTATTTTAGACCTGCACCATGTCTTACGTGTATTATACCCTTCCCCTCTTGCATTATCCACATGGCAACCAGAAGGATATGGTTAAAATTTATTTGTTTCATTGAATAAAAGTCCTTATCATGTCTTCTAAAGCTGTACTCCATCTTCCTCTTTCTCCCAACCCACTCACTGCCACCCATATCAGCCTCCTTGTTTTACTTCAAACATGTCAGCATGCTCCTTCCCTAAGTGCTTTTTAAACACTATTCCATCTATCTGGATTGCTCTTCCCCCATATAGCAATATGGCCCATCCCCTCCCTTCTTTCAGGTCTCTGCTCATGTGATACTCATCTGAGATGCCCTCAGTAAACACCATTTGCAACATGGCACTCTCTATCCTAATATTCAATTTTGCTTTGCCCTGTTTTGTTTTTCTTTATAGCTCTTATTACCATCCAGACTATTAGGTTTTTAAATCATTGGTTTTTTTGTTTGTTTGTTTGTTTTTCACCCACAATGCAATGTCACTTGGAAAAGCCAGGGTTTTGTCACTTTTGTTTTTATCTATTTCACCATATCTAGGACATTTCTTGGTTGACAATAGGTGTTTTTTAAATATTAATTGAACTACTTAATTAAGATTTTTGATGCATATTAGCAAATAGCTTTATGCAAGTTCCAATCAGTTAACTCCATCACCAATGATGTTTGAAGGTACCTTTTCAATTGGGCCTTAACCAACATTTGGAAATGTAGCTCTGTGCTTCAACACGCACATTCATTTTCATTCTCTGTCTCTACAAGGCTAGTAGGAATAGAGTCAAGGAATAATGTAATAAGATTAGGGCATTTTCATTGTGAGTAGAGTACTCTGGATGAGTGGGGCCTTGGATAATTAGAGAGTTGCTGAGGACTGAAACAGGAGAAAAACAGGAAGGGTGGAAAGACAAATGCAAAAGAGAAAGGTAGAGGGCAATGGTGTACAACAATAGAAAACAGATTTGGGGAAGCTATTTTAGCCAAGAACTGAGATGGACATTGGGTTTTCGCATATGCTCAAATCGCTAATTACAGTTTTTCACAGTTTCTGAGAACGTGCTCTGAGATCTAGCACACCAAAAGGAAACTTAGTTTTCACTATGTATGTTTCGGAGCAGAGAAAACAGACGACCACAAATAATATACCATGATTAAGTCTGGGTGGTGAGATAATGGATTATGGTTTTAAGTGAATTATCTCATTCAATTCTCATAAGAACTCCTTGAATTAGCTTCTATTATTAGTTTGTAAGTATCTTGCCCTAGGTCCCAAAGCTAGAGCTTAAACTTCTCAGTTCTAAATTATTCTGAATTCATAAAACTTTTTTTTAAATTTTCAGAATAAAAATATTCTCTCCCCTCTTCCCTTTTCTTTCTCTCCATCTCTATCTCTATTTATCTATCCATCCCATATACATCATAAATAGGTGATTCATGGACTAATAATGAGAGTGTGCCATAAGCCAAGAGTTATGATTAGTCTAACTCTGAGCATGTGAACTTCATTTAAATAAAATGTGTTTTGTTTATAATGGATTTTGTGATTGATACCCACTATTCATTCCCCCCTTACATGATTAGCCTAAATTCATTATGGTAGCCTAAATTCATCATCTTTACCAGTAACTGGTTACCAGTTTGATAGGCCTCAAACTATTTGGGCCAATAAGAGACCAGAGAAAAATTTTCTCCAGGATTTTGGTCGAAATAAGCAAGTTCTCATTCCTTATTGATGAAAATATAGAATCCTTCTGTCTCTATTGCTAAAAACTAACATTGGGTGAAGTCAACACTTGTCTGGCAAAGGAAATAAACAAGAGATAAAGATATACAGCTAGAGATAGAAATGAGAGAAAGAAATGAGAGAGAGAGTGCACTTAGAATTGACACTTAAAATTCACTAAAAAAAAATAGTGTTTATTACTAAAGGTTAAACATAGTAAATGATAATCAGAAGGATCTACTGGGTTAGAGGGTAGCCTCTACCCCCACTCAGAATGTTTAGTAAAAAGGGCATGGATCCCTGTGGAAGCAACTTTCAACTGAGAACAAAAACCATTACAAACTTCAGCCTTTCATAGTAGGTTTTAAACTAGAAGTGTTTCAATGATTATTGGGTTAAACTGGGATATTCTTATTGCAAGATATTATTGGCAAGTTACCTACTGCTCAATGCTTTTAAGACTTAAATGTTGGTAGCAATTACTATAATAAAATGAGATAAATATCCATACTCTACATAACTGAGTTGTGACTACTCAGCACATCTTGTAGCATCTAAAATATAAATCATTATTCATCTTTCTAATGATATATACCCCCAATTAGTTATCAGTTGATTTCCATATGTACAAAATTACTACTGGTTGTCAAATAAATTTATATTAAAGGATCACAACCTTAGTGACATTTTAGGGCAAAGGTTATTTAGTACTGCATTTACAATGTGTAAATTACTGCTAATTACTTATTGTTGAATACTTTTTAATCAAAGGAGGGGTTATTATAAGTCATTTACCTTGTTCCACAATGGGAAATAAATAGTAGGTGGTTTTTGATTAACGCAATCATAGTTTCATTCTTCAAAATGATATCAAGCAAAAAATTAAGTTTAGCATGGCACACAAGGATCAATGGATTCTGGCTGTTTTCCGATCTCATGTATTTCCTCTCATAAATCCTTTGTTCTAAAAAAGCAAATTATATATATATGTGTGTATATATTTATTTATTTATATTTATTTATTTATGAGAGTGGGCAAGAGAGAGAGAGAAAGAGCATGAGCAGGGGGAAGGGGCAGAGGGAGAGGAAGAAGCAGACTCCCCACTGAGCAGGGAGCTTGATGGGGGGCTCTAGCCCAGGACCCTGGGATCAGGACCTGAACCGAAGGCAGTTGCTTAACCAACTGAGCCACACAGGTGTCCTCAAAAAGCAAAATTTGAGAAATTTTGTTTTTTCTTTGGGTTAATTTTCCTTTCTTCTTTTTTATTTTTTTTTAAGATTTTATTTATTTATTTAAAAGAGATGAGAGAGAGTACGCGTGTGTGAGCGGGGAGTGGGTAAGGTGGAGCAGAAGGAGAGGGACAAGCAGACTCTCTACTGAGCTTGGAGCCCAATGCAGGGCTCTATCTCGTGACCTGGAAAATCATGACCTGAGCTGAAACCAAGAGTCATATGTTTAACTGACTCTGCCACTCAGGCACCCCTCTTATTCTTTTATCACATTTTCTTATAAGCTTTGTCTTTATTCCTAGGCATACTGGATGCCACTCATCTATGTCTCTATAGCATCCTGTACTGACTGTTATAATACATTTTGTTATGTTGTATCATATTTCTGTAGTTGTTCATCTCTCCCACTAAAATGGCATCTCCTTAATAACAGAATTCTTTTTTACTCTTCATCCCCTAATACATGTCACAGGGCCTAGCATATGGGACAAACCCAATAAATATTTGCTAAATAAAGGTGTTAACAAATAAAATTAATGGGACACCAGTAAATTCTGTGAGTGTTGATAATGTAGGAGAACTTAAGTCATTATTTAAATTTTGGTTCCAGGGAATGCCTGGCTGGCTCAGTCTTTAGAGTATGCCCCTCTTAATCTCGGGGTTGTATGTTCAAGCCCCATATTGGGTGTAGAGATTACTTACAAAGAAAATGCTTTAAAAAATAAATCAATTTTATCTCCGTATAATGTATTTTGTTATTGAATAAAAATAAGCTTCAAAAATATTATCTAGGCCAACTTCCTAAATAGAATTAACACTACACTTTGGCAATTATAGAGTGCCAATTCTATTCTTAAAGTTTATATTAAAATAGTTCATAAAATATTATGTGAATGCATAAAAATATTACAGCAGATATGATTCTCTAATTGCATGTTTTAAAAAATTGAGAAAAAGAAATCTTTGTCTAGTTAATCAAAGAAGTTAGCTGAGAAACGTTTATGGGAAAGCAGACATCTATAAGGCAATATCTAAGCAAAATTGTTGTATATAGTAAGAAATCAAACATATTTACTAAAACAAACGAAAAGTGTTTGGTAGCTCCCAGGACAAAAGGAAGAAGGAAAGAATCAGGCCCATGGACAGAAACCATGGATATTAAATGCTGAAATGCATTTCATCATCTCTCTTAGACATTGCTTTTGGGTGATTCAACCCAAATTATGTGTGTCTGCACTTGTGATTAACCTTTGTGGAAAAGGGAATCTAACTAGTCTACTTCTGAAATTAGGGGAAATGTGCTTCTGTGCTGTAGCTTATTGTGTATTTGGGGGTGAGGGGAGATAATTTCCCCAAAGGTCACAGATCAGATCAAAAACAAAAACAATGTCAGAACTTACCATAATCATTTAAGTTCTCACACTTTATATATATATTTAATCTTGTAATGAAAGAAGAAAGTAATTGGTATAAACAGACAACAGTTAACTGTTGATTGATATTTCAAAGTTACACTATGGATTGAAAACTTTCACTCTTTTTTTTTTTTTAGTTAAAATTAGCTAATATCCAGGAAAATTAACTTTCTCTTATGATAGTCTACCAGAAGTTTCAGGAAAATAGACTCTCATTATTAACTCTTTTAACAGACAGAATTTGCTATGATAAAAGTTTGGGTAAACAGATGTTTGGAAAATTGAAAAAGTGATAATAAATATTGAAATAACAAAGTAGCAATAACTGCAGGAAGGAGATGCTACCCATCTGGAAGGAGAAACAAAGGGGAAGTTAGAATCCAGAATCATAGAGGAGGAGAGCCTCCCAGACACAGCTCAGTATCTAGTCCTTTGGGAAGTAGGTCCGACTTGGCTCTACTTGGTGGTGAGAGTTGACTGCACTTGGTTTTGGAGCACCCAGGGAAGCAGGGGACTGGAAGGAACAGCTGCAGGGGTAAAGAGACATTCTTGGGCTAGGAGAGCCAAGAAGCAAAAGGACAAGAGAAAGCGCTTTCTCCTCTTTTCCTACCATACTTTCTTCCTTGTATGTCTCTCTTGATGAGGGAGAATTGAAGCCCCAGCTTACATAAAAAAGAGTGTGAAAGAGGGAGAGACAAGGGTGTTGAAGCTGAGAAACAACAGCTTCATAACCACTACAAACAATGTTACATTTTGACACAGTTATTTTTCCACATTAGCCCTTATTTTATTGTCATTTTAATTTGATGTCATTAATTACAAGTTACTTCCTATAATACTGATAGTATATAGAATGCCAATAAAGTTTCTGTGAATTTTATTTTTGTCTTGGTTAAAAAGTTACCCAACTTTTGACTAGGAAATTCTAGAACTCTAACTTTTGACTGGGTAATAGTTTTATAATACATTTATGATTCTTTGGCTCTAGTAAATAAAGCCAACGTAGTAATCATATCACCATATTTTGGTCCTCCTTTAAGGCAGAGGATAATAGCTATAAGCCTGCCATGCCAGATATAGTCTATTAGTCACAGGAAAAAACAGCAGCGTGTGGAATGGATCAGCCCAAATTCATCATGACCACTAAAAAACAACACAAAACAAATATCTTATTAGTGATGTGCCAAGAGCTTGATCATTTCGAGTGAAGGATGGCATGTTAATGAATATGTATAAAGGCAGTTCTCAAATTCACATATTTCAAATTAACAGCAATCAGTCAATTACACGCATGATATTGACTTGCTTCACATATTGCCCTTGAGTGGGCTGGAAACATACAAATGAAACTAAGTCAGATTTATGATGGATTTGGAGGAGATTCCTAATTTAAAGCATAGCAAATACTTTATCTTCCTGATACATAGAATCAAGCAGCTTTAATCAAAATAATATCTCTAAAATAGAACAAATAATGGCTAAGCAGATATGGAAGGGAAACAAACAACAACAACAAAAACCCTAAGCTGAATAAATTGGGAAGGCATTGGACAGGAAATATTGGCCTTTGAGCTGTTATTATATAATGGATTTTCTAAAGTAAGGTAATACATTTTCTGAAGTCTATTATAAAATAGGTTCCAAAAATACATGGATCAGTAGTAGCATTGCTGGAATAAATACAGACAGGGACTCATACAACTCAACTGCAAAAAACAAAAACAACCCCCCCAAATGGCAAAAGGCCTAGCCAGGTAATTTTCCAAAAACATACCAATGCCCAGTAGGTACATGAAAAGGTGCTCCACATCAATAATCATCAGGGTAGTGCAAATCAAAACACAATGAGATGCCAATTCACAGCTGTTAAGAAGTCTATTATTGAAAGATGTATTTATTTAGTTGAGATGGGAGTGGCAGAAGGAGAAGGGGGGAGAGTCTCAAGCAGACTCCTCTCTGAGTGTGGAGCCCAACAGGCTCCCACCACCCCAAGATCATGACCTGAGCCAAAACCAAGAGTCAGATACTTAACTGACTGCACCACCCAGGTGCCCCAAGAAGTCTATTTTTGTAAAGATAAGAGATAAACGCTGGTGAGGATATTGACAAAAGCAAACCCTTGTACACTGTTGGTGGGATTGTAAACTGGCACAGCCATTATGGAAAACAGTATGGAGGTTCCTCAAGAAATTAAAAATAGAACTACCATATAACCAAGAACTCCCACTTTTTTTTTTTTAAGATTTTTATTTATTTATTCATGAGAGACAGAGAGAGAGAGGCAGAGGGAGAAGCAGGCTCCCAAGGAGCAGAGAGCCCGATGCGGGACTCGATCCCAGGACCCTGGGATCATGACCTGAGCCGAAGGCAGACGCTTAACCATCTGAGCCACCCAGGCGCCCCAAGTACTCCCACTTTTGAGTATATATCCAAGGGAAACAAAATCATTATATCAAAGACATAGTTCCACTCCCATGTAAATTGCAGCACTATTCACAATAGCCAAGTTATGGAAATAACCTAAGTATCCATTGACAGATAAAGAAAGAAAATGTGATTTTATATATATGATTATACATGTATATTCAACTTTAATACATATATATAAGCTGAATATTATTCAGCTTTAAAAAAGAGGAAATCCTGCCATCCATGGATGAATTTGGAGAATGTTATACTAAGCGAAATTTATTTATATGTGGAATCTAAATACATATATTCCTTTGGGGGGTTATGGTATACTTTATTGATGGTACATGAAAAGATAAGGCTCCCCAAACCCCTCCCCTTCTTCAGGGAGTCTGGGATGGAAACTGTATAGAGGTTGGGAGATACTCAGTGTGTTGGGGGATGAGTTGAGGCAAGGACTCCCCTAGCAACTGAAGGACTCTCTCTTCCTCTTGCTCTTACTAGGGCTAGTCGTCCAGGGGCTCTTACTCCTTGGAGGCCATGTGGACCATAAGGTCCACCACTTGATTGCTATAGCCAGATTCATTGTCTTATTAGAAAATGAGCTTGACAAAGTGGTCATTGAGGGTAATGCCAGCCCCAGCAGCAACAGTGGAAGAGTGGATATCATTGTTAAAGTCACAAGAGACAACCTGGTCCTCAGTGGAGCCTAGGATGTCCATGGGGGGCCCTCTGATGCCTGCTTCTACTGGCACTGCCGAGTCTGAATGGGAAGCTCATTGGTATGGCCTTCCGTGTCCCTAGCCCCAATATGTCAGTTGTGGATCCGACCCACCTCCTGGAGAAAGCTACCAAATACAATGACATCAAGAATGTAGTGAAGCAGGCAGTCATTGTATTTGGTAGCTTTCTCCAAGAGGTGGGTCGGATCCACAACTGACATATTGGGGCTAGGGACATGGAAGGCCATTCCAATGAGCTTCCCATTCAGACTTGGCAGTGCCAGTAGAAGAAGGCATGATGTTCTGGGAAGCCCCTTGGCCATTATGTCATAGTTTCCCAGAGGGGCTGTCCATGGTCTTCTGGGTGGCAGTGATGGCATGGACTGTGGTCATGAGTCCCTCCACAATGCCGAAGTTGTCATGGATGACCTTGGCCAGAGGGATCAAGCACTTGGTGGTTCAGGAGGCACTGCTGACAATCTTGAAAGAGTTGTCATATTTATCATGGTTCACGCCCATCACAAATGTGGCATCAGCAGAAGGAGCAGAGATTATGACCCTCTTGGCTTCACCTTTCACATGAACCCCAGCCTTCTACATGTTGGTGAAGACCCTAGTGGACTCCACAACATACTCAGCTTGTGCTGAATTCTCAGCCTTGACTGTGCCATTGAATTTGCCATGAATGGAATCATACTGAAACACGTAGACCATGTCATTGAGGTCAATAAAGGGATCACTGATGGCAACAATATCCACTTTGCCAGAGTTAAAAGTAGCCCTGGTGATCAGGCACCCAATACTGTCAAATTCGTTTACTCCCACCTTATCCATTGTGTCTTGGGGACCGTGACTGGTACTACACCAGAAGATGCAGCTGTTGGTCCAATGGGGAGGAGCAGAGAGCCTAAATACATATATTCTTAATGTGATCATTTCAATAGAAAAGATCAATTTCAAACTATGTTTTATTTGGTAATAATTATAGTATTTTAAATATAGTCATGTGTTAATTGTAAAAATCCTTTTAAGTTCTTTAAAATTTTTGATAAAAGATAAAAACAATACTCTAGGGATCATGTTTATCACATATCTGCTTTGGGAATGAGGTCAGACATAATTAATTAAATTAATGATGCCTTTAACTTATTATCAAGCAAATTATAGCAGTTGTAGTTTCACAGGGATGCATTGTGTAAATTTTGTCTTGTAAATCTATTCAGCAAAGTAGACATTTAAATTTGTCCACCATTACTTAAAATCTTTGAGATGTTTTGATTATGAAAAGCAAAATGGTGAACATTCAAAAAATGAAATATCCAGCTGAGTAAGCAAGTTGTATTTCCTCAGGTGGTATATAATTTTTTACTGGGGGCTTTTTTTTCAGCTGGGTTTATGTATGTCTATCAGTGGGGGAGAGTGAGATTCCTTGAGTCTTAGATTGTTTTCTTCTAATGGGACCAGAGTGATATCTTTTTAACAGTATTATTTTGTCATAATTAGCATTTTAATATTAAATAAACATTAATTATCTTTTTTTGATTGGGTTCCCACATCTTGTGAGGAATGTGAATTTGGACTCGACCTCCCCTCATGATATAGTTCTGTGATTTTGAATCCTCATCCCAATTCTCCCCCGCAAGTACTGGTTCTGGGTGGACAGAAAGCCTCCTGCCAGCTTCTGTAGGCTGAAAGTTGGAGATTTTCCAATCATCTTTTCATTTATTGGGCAGTTTTTCAATGAGCTGTGTTTTGTATAGAAGCTCAATGACCATATACCACCTATAATTTGATCCAAGGCTCTGGCTTTTGTCCCCATATACATTAAAGATCCGGCCCCAGGCACTAGATTTGCATTTGGCACCCTTCACTCGAGGTTCCTGATAGATGGCAATTGTTCTACCTTGATGTTCCCTCTGTTTTGTTACTTGGTGGTTTAATTTATTTCTTGTGTTTGGTTTTTGAAGCTTTACTAAGTATTTATTTTATCTGACATGTATATTTGACATTGTGAGTGGTAGGAATTGAAAACGTACCTTCTTATCAGCTTAGTCCACTCCACTGAAGAAAGACAGTATAATTGAAGGTTCATATAGAGCAACGGTTGTTGCTACTAATGAAATGAAAACTCCCGAAGAGATGAGAAAGCTCTATTCATTCCAAAGGCCCAGAACAACCAGTACTTTGCTTGCTAATATTTGGACGTGCTATTGGATATTTCGCCACTCTAAAGGAAGGAAAAAAAAACTAACCTAAACACATCTGTACTAACTTGCTATTAAAAAAAAAAAAAAAAAGCTTCTGTAGTTCCACTTAAAAGCCATTAAATTCAGTGCACACAGTATTTTGGATGTCAAAAAAAAAAAAAAAGATCTATCAAGTGTTGTACTGCAGTTTGGAATATGCAAAAAATGTAACATATGCACAATGTTCTAATGAAGTTTAAGCCATATCAAGGAACAGTTCCAAGCACACTAGCTATACTACTAGCCATAATTTGAAAGAAACTGAGGCACAAACCTGAAAATATCAAGCTGATTGGACAGTGGTCAAAACTTCTTTGGAAATAGGCAATCTTTGTCAACTGTCTATGTAATGAAATGTTTAAGCTTTTTAGTGACCCCCTGATTTTTGTGTCTCCTTAGCTCTCTTTTTTATAGTAATCACAGGAAATGAGGAAAATGAAAGTGAAGTTTATCTAGCATAACTTCCTTAGAAATTAATGCATTTGGAAAGTTGGCTGGTTGGGAACACCGACACATAATCAGAATAGTTAACGTTTTGCTGAATGTTTGCTCTACAACAGGAAGTTCCCTAAAAATCATAGTTTTGAATTACTAGTGCATTTTAAATAAGCAATCTATTTCCTGTGTCATGCTATAGGGTACATGTAATATAACTGTGTTTCCACTATTCATAGATAAAAATATATCTTTCCATCCATCCTATCACAAATATGATTATCAGATTATTTAACCAAAGAAAGTTTCATTTAGTTTAAATAGATAAAAGGGCCCTAGAAATACCGTGGGGGTACACATTAACTTTTTGTTGTTGTTGTTGTTGCTTTTTAGTTTTTATTTTAATTCCAGTTAGTTAACAGTGTTATATTAGTTTCAGGTGTGCCATCTAGTGATTCAAAACTTCGTACATACAGATTAACTTTCTCTTAACATGTGAGGATGCTAAAAGCAATTAAGAATTTAAAATATGAAATGGAAAGATTATCTACTTAATATTAATAGAAATAAAAATACAAACATTTCTAATCCAAATAAAACTTGAACTTTATTTGAACCCAACCTTTGAAATATAAAGCAGGCCATGTATATATTAAGTCACACAAAGTTTGGCTAATAGCCATGAAATTGTCTAGTGCTACTCTAACACAATTGGAAGGTACTTAGAACTCTGACACAATGAATAAAACATTCTGCTTGGGTTCAAAGAAAGCACATGCTTATTTAAGTTACTGCTGTAAAAGACTTTAGTTTTGTTTTATTTTGCTTTTTAACTGAAGTTAAATATTTTTATTAAATGAGCAGTTCCCAGAGAAGGAAAAGGATAAATTAATGGTGATTGGTTGTCGTCTTCTTTTTTATATCCCCTTAGTTGTGAGTCAATGGAATAAGTTGTGTTCATTTCTTAATTAGTTCAAAGGGGGTATAATATTTGTAATGTTGATAAGCTTTCCCATAAAGGAATATATTGTAATTACCTGACAAATAAAATACTGTGAATACTAAATATTTCCCTTCACTTGTTGGGAGAAGCAGTCACAATAATAATCTAAAAAGAAAATTCATCTGTGAGAAAACCTGAATTCCAGAACTAGGACTGATACTTAACCTCACTGACCAATGATGTTTTCTTTTATCTAAAATATGGTAAATTCAACCATATGATCTTTAAAATATGATCTTTAAATATTGATATTTATTGCTTTTACAAATACACCATAGTATTGTTTTAGGAGCAGAGACAATAGATTCACCCTGACCTTGATGTTTTTGCTTGTTTGTTTGTTTTGATTCCCTTTTTAGCTAAGGATGCACATTTAAGATAATCAGTCTATTGGAGCAAAGAAATCAGTGAAACATGAAAATCATGAAACAAAACATGGTAATAAGTAGTCTACTCTTGACTGAATATCCTACTATCAACAATTGGGTTTTTATTCAGAAATCATTTAATGTAATTTTTTATTCTTCCTTAGAAGGTCTCTATCCTTTAGATCTAATATCTCCAGGGGAAGAAAAAGCAAAATTAATAAAAGCTTTTATCTGTTTGTCAATAGATACAAAGGAATTGATTAAATGATGTGTATAATAGATACAGAACTCCAACCAACTCTCCCAGTAGAAACTACCCCTTTTGGTCATATAAACATGTGAGGAAGTCCTTTCCCCTTCTTGCCACTATCAATATTTACACATCATTTCAAACCATGCCCTCCTTCATGTCTCCATGACTAGGATGAGAGACTTATTAGTACAGGGAGACTTGAGAAATTATCTAGTCCAACTTTCTAATTTAATGGCAGAACAGAGAGTCTTGGGTTGTAAGTCAAAAGAACTTGATATTAGTTCCATGTAATGGCTCTACTTATTGTCAGCTCAGCAAAATTGGTCATTTACTCTTTCCAAATATATTTCCTCTTCTGTATAATGGAATAAATAACTCACTTCCTACCTTATTGGGCATTTCTCCCAATCAAAGTAAATAAGAAATATAAAGGTATTCTCATTAGCCCACTTTTATGTTTATCTTCCTTAAAATTCTATAGTCCTACTTCTCAACAATTATGAGGGTCAGAATTCGGGAAAAAGTTGAAGGGGTGGAGTGACAGAGAGTGAAAATGTGCATAAACGTGCAGACTGTCTTTCCTCTATCTCGGCTTGATGTGAACCACCATCACTGGTGGGATTTGTTATACTGTGACTGACAACCAATGACTGTGTCAGTTAGAAAGAAGCTGGAACTTCTTATAACATTGATTTTCGTATCTTTAGGTCCCTGAAGATGAGCTACAGATTGATTTCAAGCACAAGTCCTTATTTAGGTCTTACACTACGAAACAATTCCATAGACTTTCATTTTATGAAAGATTAAGGCTACTTCCTAGTAAACAGTGAGCATAAATTTTAGTACTCAAAAACTAAAATTGGTTCATTGTTAGAATTTCTGAAGTTTCCACTTCTGTAGAAATTCTACTTGCCAAGTAGCATTATGCAATATTGTAAGCTATGCTTTGAAATCCCAGGTTTTCAAGAAAAAACTTTTAAGTATGTCATTAGTGTAGTCTTGAATAAGACAGGATTTTTCAGCTGCTGCTCATTTCATTCTGTATCTCTGTGTATAAGCAGCCTGAGTTCACCATTCATTTTTAAAATATCTTGTCAAAAAAGCAAATATACTTATAGTAGTAAAAATACAGAGTTTAAAGTTGGAATAAAATGATACCATTTTTGTACATGGGTCATGCACATGAACAGTAGTATACAATTCTAGGTGAAATATTAGCATGATATATACCTGCATACTGGAAGCATGCACCATTACCAAAAGGGTATTCCCACATTAGGAAATGTAATGATATTATTAATAATATTAGATACCCAAATTTCCCCACTAGTCTTTATGACACAGAGATGTGGAAATTTCACAGTAAGTGGATTAGGAGAAATTTCAGCCCATCAAGGCCTCCCATATGATAGTTAGTCCTATTCATCGGGTCAACTGAATCTGCACCTGGAGGCAAACTCACTTTTAAGTAAAAGGAAGAAACCTAGCTAGTCAGGATGCCCTATCTGGAGAATATACCAATTGGTGGAAATAACTATCACTGCTCAGTAGCCAAAACAAATTTCTTTCTTTCAAGGAGCTTACATTCTAACAGGATATGGAAAATAGACACCAAAAATAAGAAGAAAAATGTGCTGTATGTTAGAAGGTAGATAAAAAGAAAAGCAGAGTAGAAGAGAACGGTGTCCTGCAGGTGGAAATGGAAAGAGAATGTGATATTGCATTGTGAGGTCATGACAGGCTTCATGGAAAAGATGATAAAGAAGGATTTCAAGAACAGGAGGGAGGGAGACAGCCTAGGGAATAGTTGGGAGATCGGTGTTCCAGATAAAGGAAACAGAGCAAGATGGGAACATTCTTCCTGGGTTTAAGAGAAAGTAAGAATTCAGTGTGACTGACGTGGAGCATGTGAGAATGTGAGATAGAAGCAAGATGGTCACAGAAGAGAGTCAATTAAATTGGACTTTCATGACTTATTCGGGGTAAAATGTTGAGCTATCATAGGGCATGAAGTAGAGAAGTGACATTATCTGGCTTACATTTCAAACGGATCATTCTGGCCCCTGTACTGAGTATAGATTGTAGTAGAAAGGCCAGGGGCTGAAAGAAATAAATCAGTTATGAAATAATCACAGTCTTGCAGGTGAAATATGAGGGTGGCTCAAACTAGAGTGGTATTAATGGATGTGGTGAAAAATGGTTGGATTGTATATATTTTTTCAAGATACAGCTAGCGTGACTTCCTCATAGACTGTGTCGTGTAGGAGAAAGAAACAAAATGACATTAAAACATTTATTTTTTAAAATCATTATTCTCATCATTTGCCATTAACTGGGATGTGAAAATCAGCAAGTGGCACAAATTTGTCTGGGAAAATCGGGAGTTTGCTTTTAGAGATTGTAAGTTTTTAAAGGTTTATTAGACATTCAAGTAGAGATGTTCAGTAGCCTGTGGAGTATATAAATACATGGCATTTGGACAGAGCTCTGGGCTGGAGTTCTACAATATCGATGGTATTTTAAAGACATGGGATTCAGTGAGCTCACCCAGAGAACCAGGCAAGGGCCCAGAACGGAGCTCTGCAGCACTCCAACAATGAGAGATTACGAGGTCAGTAGAGTTCCCAGGGTAGGTGATAGGGGATCAGAGAGAAAGAAAGGCAGAGGCTGATTTCTAGAAGCTGGCACATGTTTTGATAAAATAGCAGCCATTTATTGTCATAGATCTATTTAACTATTGCCTGTTGGCCTCCTTGAAGGATATTTATAGATTCAAATGTTCATTCCTTTTCACATGTCTTCAGCAGTAAATGTGACAGAGGGGTAGAAATAGGGACCCAGGCTTGTCAGGATGCTGAGAAACAAAACACTTACCTTCTTTATTGTTGGTGCAAGTCTGATGGAAGCAAGGGAAGTGATGGAAAGGGCAAGGGCACAGTTACCTAGAAGAGTTCTAATACATAAAAAGCTGAAGAACAGCTGGTTTAGGTCTAGCAGCAAGAATAAATAGCCAGTAATTTGCATTCTCTAATAATTTTAGTCATGTTATAAGTAATAGTAGCAAAGTGAGGTAATAGGAATTTGTTGATTTTCATAGAAAAATAATTGTATTTAACATACATTTGTTGAAACATGAAAAGTAAAAACCCTTTTCCTTAATTTAGCATGAACTCTCTTCATGAGGCATTCATGGAGTCCTTGAAACGTTGAGATACCATTTAATAAAAATCTAATTCATCTTGTCTAATGCCATTCAATAAAACTGTCATTTGGTGAGGCCATCATTAATTACTCAACTGGAAGAAATAATTATTTTTAGATATTCTCCTTTTGGCAGCTCAGCAGAAAGAAAGCAAAAATTGCCTCTGCAGAATAAGCAGCTGAAGATTTCTTTATAGTCAGCATTTAAAGGTGACTTCTGATCTGTTGTTAAGACATATTCCTTTGGAAAAAGAGCATATGGCACTTTCCCTCACCCTTTGCTTACTTTACAGTTCATTCATAGGAAAATTAGAGGCTCAACAACAACATAATTCCATCCTTGATGTTCTCTTTTCTTTCTTTCTTTTTTTCTTTCTTTCTTTCTTTCTTTCTTTCTTTCTTTCTTTCTTTCTGTCTGTCTGTCTGTCTGTCTGTCTTTCTTTCTTTTTCTTTTCTTTCTTTTCTTTCTTTCTTAGAACTACATCAAAAATGACACTAGTGCAAAGGGATTTCACTTTCCCCTTACCGAGCAAAGATGTTGCCGATTATACAGATCTGAACATGAAAACATTGAGATAACAAATTTAAAGGATCCAGCATTTTAAAAAGAAAATATACACATAAATTGAAATGCTTTAGAATATGAAAGTCCTAAACTCCTATGTGGGGCTGAGTTTCAATTTATAGCTAATCTTTTCTTTTTATTACCAGCACTTGACTTATATAGGACATACTTGTAAATGGAAGTTATGAAGGCACTGCTCTATGCATCCCAATATGAACTGTCTATTGATCAACCTGCTTTGATACCTTGGCTTACATAGCTCTAGAGGTACATAGAATTAAAAAAAAAAAAAATACTGCCACCCACATTCTGTATAGCATGTAAGAAGTCTATATGATTTTTGGAGTGTTGTGTTTCCATTTCAATGAAATTAAAAAAAAAAAAAAGATTCCCTTAATTATCTTAGACCACATTAAATACTTCCAAGTGAGTTCAGTGCTCACAGTCTCTGTGACACCAAACTTATAAAATAATGAATGAATAGGGCACCAATAAGGAAGGATACTTAACACATATGTTCACATCAAAGAAAAGCCATAGTTTAAATAGAAAAAAGGAGTGGGAGAATCAAGCCATCTCCTGGACCTAGACAGTATCACCTCATCAAAATCAAAGAACTTATGATGAAATAGTCAGCAGAATACATTTTAAACAGCAATGTTATTTCAGAAGAAAACATCACCTACAGCATTAAATTGTTATTCTAAATTTTAATTTTGTTGAATTTGTAGATTTAAAAAATTAATGTATGGATTTTCAAGACTTACAGAAATTATTAATGTAATAATTTTATACTATTTAGAAAACATTACAATAATAATTTCTTAAATGATGGCAGAGTGAAACTGGATTCCTTAAGTCCTAAAAATAAATCCAATAAAATACACACACAAATACAGATACACAAATAATTAGGATGCACACAACAAAATTCACCAACAGCAGCCAAACAAGGAAGGAGTTCAAACTCATGCCATAAACTCTAAAAACACGAAAGTCAAAGAAAATATCATACCATTCTGGGAGACCTTGATGGAGTGTCTAACCCTGCTATCCAAATCCCAAATAGTAGAGGGGAACATGATGCATTAAAAAAAATCCAATAAATTATTATTAATATGCCAGTTTAGGGAGAATGAATATGTAGATAGGCAGTAGGAGGATTGAGGGAGAGAAAGAGAGGGAATGAATACCAAAGTCTTGTAATATAAAACAGAATCTGAAGATCCAAGCAGAGGTGGGGAAAAACCACCAGGTTTTTACATTTTCAATAGATCCATGGTAAAATTAGAAGTGATGTGGAACTTGAATGTGTTGCTCTAACCCTTGGAAATAGGGCATGGTCACCTACTAATGAAGTGAAACCCTAATATAGCTTTTTATTGTTATTGTTGTTTGTTTTGTTTTGTTTTTAGAGAGAGATCGAGAAAGAGAGAGCATGCACACATGCACATATGTGCAAGGGGGGAGGGAATCCTAAGCAGGCTCTACACCCAGAACAGAGCCGGAGATGGGCTCAATCTCACCACCCTGAGATCATGACCTGAGCCAAAACTAAGAGTCAGATGCTTAACTGACTTAGCTACCCAGGCACCCCCCCCCCCCATACAGTTTTTAAAAAATCTAGTTAACAAATATTTCAAGTTCTCTAACATAAATTATTCTCAGTCCTAGTTGTATTCAACTGCATGACAACTATGAAAACATATTATGAAAGAAAATGAATGAAGGAAGGAAAGAAGGATCTAGCAGGCAAAAGACAAAGAAATAAAAAAATCATATTTCTTTATAAACTCAAGTAAGGAAGGAAAAAACAAAACAAAACAAAGGAAAAGAAAACAAAAAAACAAACCTCCCTGGGAGTTTCTCCCACCTTAGAAGAATTTAGCAAAGACTTAATTCTGTAGAGTAAGAATTGAAGGATATATTAATAAAGAATGAGATTTTTGACGTATGGAAACAAATTGAACAAATCAATACCATTAACTGAACAAATAAATTAATTAGGGAAAAAGCAAGATCAGAAAATTTGAGGATGAACAACTCAACTCAACTGCCACAGAAGAAAGTCATGAGATTATTATTTTGAATGCAGAAGAAAAAAAAAGATAAAGACACTAATATTGAAGCAGTTAGGGAGATGGAAAAGACAGAAAGAATGTATCAGATCATAGGTATAAGTGTTATTTTTGCAGTCAAATATTCCACAAATGGAATGTAAAAGTACGCCTCCAGATATAGTAGGAGAAGTCTTGCTATGGAATAGAAAACTGATCTTGAAAATGTAAAAGGTCACGTTCTATAAAAAATTGATACAAAATAGTACACATTGAGACATGTTCTAGTTTAGTTATTGAATTTCAAAATGACTAAAGAAGTTTTCATGCACAGGCAAAGGAACAAGTGAATGAAAGAGGAAAAATTAAGTTTGCCTCAGACTTTCCACAATGAGATTTAGTATCAGAAGAAAATGAAGCAATATCTCCAAAATTCCAAGGAGAAAATATTCAAAGAAAGACCAATTTATAATTCAAGTTCAAAGGTCATTGATATACAGAAAGGCAGTAGACATTTATTACCAGACACAGGGAAAACCCCTAAGTCCCTCCTGAAAACCTACTTTCTGTCTTAATCCAGCAAACCAGGAGACGAGTAAAAATGTAAAAATCAGGAATAGAGTTTAGAGTTGGAAAAATTAATAGGTAGTAAGTATTGAACTTTCACTCAGACATAAAATTGGGCTAAGCAACTGAGAACCTTATGCTTACAGAAAAGAATGCAAGTGTTATGGACTTTCATAAATAAAAAATAAAAATAGACCATTTAAAGCAGAAAGGTGCAAAGAAAGAAAAAAAATCTGAGTGCTGACTTCTCATCCTTTCAAGTAAGGAGGCATTTTGATAATATAAGATTGAAATTTAGAGAGAAAATACATAATGGCTCCGGCTTTATATTGTCCATTACAATCTTTCCTTCTTAACTTGAAAGGAATATTTTAGGCATTAGAGTCTGTTTTGTTGTTTTTTTAAAAGGAAGCATTTATCTGAAACTTCAGTTTCTTCCTGACTCTTTTTTATCCTAAAAATTCAAGAAATATTGAAAATAATGTTTTTAATAAAATACATGGATATGACCTCATTTTAAAAATTTTATTGATCTATACATTATTTTTCACTATACATGCATAAGAAGAAACTGGAATGATGCTGTCTCATTTTCTCTCTTGATAATGAGATTCTAGTGGATTTTTTAAAAATTATTCTTCCGCACTTTGTATTGCTTGACTTAAAAAAAAATAAGCATGTGTGATTTCATATAAATCCTTTAAAATCATTACCCAAAATGAAAAGAGGTCTATGTAATACTTACCTTTGTGTAACACGGATTTAGTTCTGTGCCTCTGGATGGTGAAACCGGTAGGCATTGGCCTGGGTAATAAGAGACTGAGGACTTTTTTTTTTTCCATAGAACTTTTAGGACCAGAAATCATGGGGTTTGCTATTCTACTTTAGTCCTACCTGTGAAAATGCCTAGTAAGGAGATTTTTTCAGATTTTTCATGTAGGGCAAAAGCAATCAATCTCTGTGTTCCGAAGCCATGGCCAGGAAACTTTTTTTTTTAAATTATTTATTTATTTTTTTATTTTTAAAGATTTTATTTATTTATTTGAGACCGAGAGAATGAGAGACAGAGAGCATGAGAGGGAGGAGGGTCAGAGGGAGAAGCCGACTCCCCCGCCGAGCAGGGAGCCCGATGCGGGACTCGATCCAGGGACTCCAGGATCATGACCTGAGCCGAAGGCAGTCGCTTAACCAACTGAGCCACCCAGGCGCCCATGGCCAGGAAACTTTTGACACTGCCCAGATGTACAGTCCTTGCATCTTATTTCCTAAAAGTCTTCTATATTTATTAAAAATCCACATGGTGGATCAGTAACGAGGGAAATCTTGGTATATCTCCTGGCTTTATCTAACTAGTACCAGTACAGAAGGGAGTTACTAATAACCTGATAGAAATCAAGAGGAAAAGGAAGGAAAGCAATATTCAACTTTAAAAAAATATATGTATATGGTAAAATAATGATTTTGAGATTGAAAACCTGCAAAGCAGGAAAAATATTCAAATCCCCTTCAACCTAATGGAAAAATTCACTGACTGACAGTGAGATGTTGTATCTTGTCAGCGACAGCAGTGACCTTTAGACTTGAGGCTGACATCAATATACCACAACAAGCTATCTCTTAGAAGGCAAACACAGATCCATGTGAATTTCAAGGATCTTCAATGAAAATTGCATAAAGTCATTTACTCTATGATCCTTATATTTTGAAATGCCTAGAAATTGCACTTCTAAATACTTCAAATAACTAGTCTCTAATCTTTAAACACATTTACTTAATTTTTACTTTTTGTTTAGGGTGGAAGAGTGATTTCTAAAGAGTGATGTGAGGACAATTGCCTTCCTGGAACCTTACTGAATATTTTTTAAATGCTTGCATTATTGTTTCTATTTAAAGTAACATTCTCCAAAATAAATTGATGAAAAAGGGTAGCAGAATTCCTGCTTGTGTGACATTGGCATCTTTGAAATTCAATTCCCACATTTCATTCCTTAAAAATATAAATAAATGTATCAATTAAAATAATAGTTTAATTTTAGAACTCCTATGATATCCTCTTGCCTTGAAGAATTATTTTTCCTTCCCTTCTACCCTCCCTCCCTTCTTTTTTCTAATTTGTTCTGCAAACAATTATTACAGAACTTACTGAGCACCGTGCCCAGGCCTTGTACACAGCCCTGGGAATACAAAGAGAATAGACACAGTATATACTCTTGATGGTCTCAAATCCAGTTCTAGGTAAGTATTGGTAAGTCAAAGATTACAAGGCTTGGAGGTCTGTGACTGTGTTTTTGAAGTAAAGCAACATCTTTTACAAATGATTGAAATGAAGTTTTGACATTATATACATATATACATACACATATATTTTTTCAGATTTTAGTTTAAGCACCTGTGACTAATATTAATTGTTTTCATTTTGAGCACCCACAATGTGTCAGGAACATATTGTATTCATTCTCTCCTCTAAGCTTTCAACCTTGTTCCTCTTCTCTGAAATGTACCTTCTTTCCTTCTAAGTGCTTCTCAATCATGAAAACTTCTTTAAATTCAGGTAGTCCCAATAATTTTTTCATTTACAAACAGATCTTGTATAGACAGTTGACACAATTTAGCAGTTAACCTATACTGCACTCTTCACACGTTAGTCTGATGTTCCCCTGACTAGAATGTATTCAGCTGGAGAGATCTTTGGGTTCTTTTAGTACCAAAGAGAGTGGGGCCACACAGTAGGAGCATGAGAACTACTTAATTATTGATCTATGTTCTTCCCTAAATATATCCATTAAGAGGTGTTGGGGGTAGAATTTTCACATCAGAAAGGACAACAGGATACTCAGTTAAATTTGAATTTCAGATAAAGATGATTTTTTTTTGTATATAAGCATGTCCCAAATATTGCATGAGACATACTTACACTTAAAGAAATTATTTTCTGTTTATCTGAAATTCAAATTTAGCTGTGCATCCTGCATTTTATCTGGCAACACTTATTGGAAGGAAACGTTTTTAAAAATTGGGTTAGCTGCTTCTGTCAGTAGACTAGAAGCATACTGCATATATATAATCATAATATTCAAAAGGACAAATACAGAGAGTCATTTTTATTTATTGGAGGGCTGTTTTTTCATGTTTAGTACATGTATATATGCTTGTGTGTATATTCATGCACTCATGTGTATGTGTTCATGTACACATACACATGTATGCACCTAAGAAGGGCACCTAGCACTATTTTCTGGTTCTACAGCACAATCATAGAATGACAATAGGAAGAAACACCTGATTCACAAAGGCATCTGAAAGCCACTCAAATATAATCAGATGCTAGAAGATTATTCCTGAAACGTTAAGATCCATTATTATAAAAACAGACATATAAGACTGTTCATAAGCTACACTTCATTTGAAAAGATACCCACTTCAAATTTATTTCAGTATACTTTCTTTTCTTTAATTATTATTTGCCTATTTTGCCAATTCAGGACTAAAGATGTGGGCAATTTTTTATTTTTTTATTGCATTTGGGATTAGTCAAAAGTGTTGGGATCAGGGAAATGTTTTCTGCCAAGTTCCTCTAGGTTCATGCCAAGTAATTTTCAATTGGTTTATAAGCCCATGTGTATTTTAAATGAAATGAATACATACATTTTAGATTCTTTTACCCTTAACTCACCCAGATGATTCAGAAGACATTGAATAAAACTTTGATTCATGTTATAAGAAATAGATTGCTTGAAGGTTTTGGAAGTCAAGAACCAAGGCACCTCATTTGCAAAGAGTAAGTGGACCCAAATGTTGTAACTCCACGTGTACGATGATAGAGTTGTACTCTCAAGATTTAGTGTTCAGTTAAATGTTCAAACCTAATAATACTATACTTTACATTTAATATCTACATGTCTTGGATCATACTAACTTCATTAACCTGATGTATATTGCCTACTACTAGCCTCAAGCTCTTACCGCCAATACATGAAGAATATTGAAAATGGTATTATATTCCTGTTTAATACTATTTTTGAATGTGGATTAGTTTCTATAGTACATTGGAAGTCAGTGATACAGATGTAACTATAAAGCATAAATAACTACTTAACCCTACTGTGCACATCTGAGTTTTTCGCAGAGCTTTTTACATCTAGAATATGATTAACAATATGTAATAAAACATTTTTTACTTTATTAATTATACTCTAGATATAAAACTTTGTAAAAACTCAGGTGTGCCTAAACTCATTCTTAGTCGAGACAACCTATCTTTTCCTAGGGTCAGACTAAATATTTTGGGAATGAAGGAGCTTCCGTAGTGCCAAGGCTTTGTGGGAGAGGCTACTACTCTTCTGCGTCTGGGGAGATGTCCACCACCTGCTGCTTGGTCTTCAGTGTATACAGGTGGCTACTCAGATATTTCTTTTTTTTAAGAGTTATTTATTTATTTATTTTAGAGGGAGAGAGAGAGTGTAAGTGGGGGAGAGAACTGAGGGAAAGAGAGAGAATCTCAGGCAGACTCCCCACTAAGCGTGGAGCCTGATGTGGGGCTCCATCTCAGAACCCTGAGATCATGACCTGAGCAGAAACCAAGAGTCAGACACTCAATTGACTCAGCCACCCAGGCGCCCCTGAGATATTTCTTGTTTCTGTCCTCATTCCTCTTTAGTTCTAGTGGAGTTCTATATTATGTCTACCACCCTGCTCATTTTTCCCCTCTCACTTTCCTTCTTGTTTCTCCCTAGACTGCGGAAAGTGTGTGGATGTGTGAGTGTGTGTGCTTCCCATTCATGATAATATTTGTCAGAAGTTACAACCTAGTGCTCTCTTGATGTATTATGAAGTGCTTTGTCTCTTCCAGCAGATTTCTCTTCCTCTAAAGTCCAAGGTTTTTGTAAATCAAAGCCAGGAAAAGTACAAACCCACTGGCCTAAACATTTGAATTAGTCTGAGGACTGCAGATAGAGAAAAGAAGTGTTATTCTATTTTTTTTAAAAGATTTTATTTATTTATTTGAGAGAGTGCACACATGAGCAGGGGGTTGGGGGTCAGGGGGAGAGGGACAAGGAGACTCCACACTGGGTGCAGAGCCAACTGGGAGCTTGATCCCAGGACCCCAGGATCATGACCTGAGCCAGAGGCAGATTCTTAACCAATTGAGCCCCCCAGGCACCCCAAGGAGTATTATTCTAAGAAGCAGAACATCTCAGTAACTTTGTCACTTTTAGAAGGAATTTATTCCCATTATTTAGTAATCTATACAAACTATGTAGAGGATGCTTTAGCAGTAAAGTAGTACTGAAACCATGGACTTAAAACCTATAAGCACAAGGCCATAGAAGAAAAGATTTGAATCACTGTTATTCCAAAAATGTAAAAAAAAATTAAAAGGCATTACCATAAAATAGAGGTACTTTTAAATTAGGCTAAGACCTAAGGAATGCTAGGGTGTGAGAGGCTGCTCTGGTGGTGGGTGGGTGGGGAGAGCTGGGCTAGTCATGCTCAAATTTACACTCCCTAGAAGGACTTCTAATTTGAGAAGGAAAATAAGTTACCCTAATGCCTGTTACATACACTGGAAATGATAAACTGGAGAATAAAATAGAAGTTGTGACATATTCAAGATTAAGAAAAGTAGAAAAGTACCTGTTCAAAATATATTATGTGGATTTAATTGTCTTTATGACTTGGGGTCCTTTCAGTTAATAGGGATTTAGGACTATTTGTTTTTAGGTTCCAGTAGCACCTATTGGTGCAAACTCAAGTACCTTCAGAATCCAGGCAGGTGATTCAAATGTAGATAGGGCCGCGTTCTAATCCCACAGGATTAATGGGAACCAGAAATGTACTCTTTGTCCTATGAAAAGATACACCATCCAGGCTGAACATAGCACATCTGCAGACAACATGCGTAACGTTCAAGTCACCGCCAAAGCAACCACGCGTCGGGAAAATGGGGAAGAACTGGCAAATAAATTGTGAAGTAAATGGATTACTTATAATACTGAGGCCCGAAATGTTGAGAAGGAAATTCCAAAAGTATTAATTTCATTATTATTCAGAAAACTTTTGTGCCTTGTCTCCCTTTGAAAGTCTGCAGGTTTGGGCGCCTCAGTGGCTCAGTCGGGTAAGCGATTGCCTTTGGCTCAGGTCATGATCCTGGAGTCCCGGGATCGAGTCCCGCATCGGGCTCCCTGCTCGGCGGGGAGTCTGCTTCTCCCTCTGACCCTCCCCCCTCTCATACTCTATCTCATTCTCTCTCTCAAATAAATAAATAAAATCTTTAAAAAAAAAAAAGAAAGTCTGCAGGTTTTTCCTTACAGTTGTCCTTTTATCTTTTCAGAATAGGACAGTAGCAATAACCTTGTTGGGAAGAAGGAGGAATTAATAATTTAAAAAATGTTATTCTTACTGTATGAAATTGGTGATGTTGTTAAGCTGGAGAGCTGACTTGAGCAGGTGGAGAACTCTGATTAAAAGTATTTTAATAGATGGTGAGATACTGCGACACTGACCACTGCCGACACTACTTGGTTTTCTGACAAATTTGGAAATATGGGTTTCCACAGTCCCCCTCCTCCCATAGATGTTTCTACCACACAGTAGAAATGTCATTGCACTGTATTGTCTTTCTACCAAATATATTTTCAACTATTTTATTTTACTGGTCTTTTCCACATATATGTGAAGAAGATATGATTTGTCTCATCTTACACATGTGGGAAAGTGATATTTAGGAAGTTGAAGTTCCTACTAGAAATCAATGAGTCAGGCCAGACTCAAGAGAAAATGGTTTCCTGGCTCCTATTGGGAAGCTTCCTTATCTGTTCTAGTCTGAGCTTTGCAAGAAAGCAAGAGCTCTTCATTTAGCTTGATATAATTATTCTGAGTTCTTTCACCCATAGACTAAATGGATCTGTAGTTTACATGCTCTTTTACTTACAGTTTATAGTTTTAATTACAGCTTTCATCACTTTCTTTGACTTTTAACCACCTGTCATTCCTTTGCAAGATTCTTTCCCGTTGGTCATTGATGGCAATGTCTCAGATATTTAACTTCAGACCTGTGCTTTTGTTCCATTTATGCTAATAATAAATCCTACACTTCTAACATGATACTTAGGGTAGAATTCAGTGGAGTTAATTATATTTCCTTGCATAATGTAATTCTGAACTCCCTGCAATGAAGATAGCATTAGAATTTTCTATAATTTTATGTTTGCTCTTTCATTACTTCTGAGATTTAAACAGATTTAGTTTAGGTGACCTGAAGTTCAAGGTTTTCCTAAGTGAACTGAATGAATTATCTCTGCTTTCCACTTAGCAATGATGTTTATAAACTGACAATGAAATGGGATGACAGTCTCCTAAGGGTAGGGAGCCAGGCAAGATGCTTGTCAGCACCGTTACACATTCGTTGGTTTGTTTTGTATTTTTTCACTGGCTCTTTGTTCATGAAAGTCAAATCACAAAATAATCCTAAAGGATCTTAAGGTCAACCAAGATTGTATTAACTGTTCTCATATTTCAAGTTTTTGATGAGAAAACATGAAAAGAAGGAAATACAATTATTTCTTAAGCAAAAATAGCCTTTTTCTTTATGTACTACCTGTGCATTCATGTGGAATTGTAAATATTGATTTTTGCAAACAGTGATGGAACTTTCTTCTAGGCTTCTCCATCGTTCCATGGTGTAACAGAACAAAGACATCTGAATCAGCTATAGTTTTCCATAGGGGATATTCCCCAGACAAACTGGTTATTCCCCAAACTATCTAAACCCTCTTAGCTTCATGTGAGAAACTGGGACATTAATATCTATCTTACAAGTGTTGTTATGAAGATCAAATGTAATAATCACTAAAGTCCTTCAATAAAATTAGTGGTTATTCTTGATAAGTTTTGCATTTATACATTGGTGGTAGTTATTTAGACTAATTTATCCAAAATCTACACAGCCTCAGAATATTCAAGAAGGGAAGTACTTTTAAAGAGTCTAAATTATCTCACATTATTCTCACTCCTGGCCACACTAGGCCGAAGATAGAGTGAGGTTGTGATAGCAACCGACCCCCTCTCTGCGCCTCTGAATCCTGTGCCATGTAAGTCCTTCCATTCAGGTTTAGGTAGGTCAGCAGAGTTTTGCATGGCCTCCCCAAAGGTCACAATTTACATTTTCTTCTATCACAGCCCTGTCTTGTCTGCCACTTCTGGGTGACCTTTCATCACCACTGTGACATCCTCTGTCACTCCTGAGGTTGATCTCCAGACTCTCAAACAATCTGGCCATTCAGGTGAATTTCTCTTGTTTTTAATGTTGAAGAGGGTGCTTTTATATAGATAGATTCTGAGCTGATGTAGAACACATTCTCCCCATAAATCCTACCCCACAGAATTATGTTGCTGTCCATTAGTAGGTCACAAAATAGAACTAAATTTTTCTCTTATTTTCTTAAACTGACATATGGTCATAGAGTTCTTTCATTTCACCTATTTTTATTACAGCTCTTTTTCTCTGCAGGAACCCAGGGACAGGCCAAAAAAACAATCTGACATGCATCATTACTCAAATAAACATTCCCCCTTGTGCCAGCCCTCATAGTCTATCCATACTTGTAAACCCCAACTGTATTTGTCCTCTGGCTAACTTTCTTCTTTATGGGTTAACAATGTCTTAAAATAAGCCGCCATTAGTCTCCAATCAAAATGCAGTCAATGATCTCATGAATAGAAGAATGTTGAGTGGCCTCTTTCATAATCCAACCCCCCCACCCCACCACCACCACCAA
Source organism: Mirounga leonina (assembly GCF_011800145.1). Classification (NCBI taxonomy): domain Eukaryota; kingdom Metazoa; phylum Chordata; class Mammalia; order Carnivora; family Phocidae; genus Mirounga; species Mirounga leonina. The sequence continues at coordinate 52,331,703 of NW_023270807.1, read as the reverse complement.
ACACATTTGCAGATTTGGATGATATGGAGTTCTCTTTATGCTGCTGTGGCTACTTAAGATACGTAAAGATAGCAGTCTTATATAATTGTGGTCAAAGTTTATCAAAAGTACCAGAGCCCAATTTAGGTTTGCATTGTTGACTAAAGTGATAAGCACACATTATGAGAGACCTATAATTAGTTCCAGTCAGGTTTTTGTAATTCTTTTCTTGATGTTAGTTTTATGTTATACTCATCTGGTCTTGAATTACAAGTGAATCACATTTCCCCGACTACTAGATTCTTATTCAAAATATTTATCAGCTATCATCAGAAGAGATGGCAGATTAAGCTAATTTTAAATGTACCCTTTTACGTAGGCTGAAAGTATTTTATACCTTCTGAGGCTCTAATTGGGGGAGGTTATTATATTTGGTTGTTCATACTACACTCTTGTAAGGATAGGTGTGGAATTTTAATGGTTGGATCAGACCTACCTGCAGTCTAAAGGATTTTGTATGGACCCATCATTTGTTACAGAACACCAAAGGGCCTCTGGGGAAGCAAAAGCATTTTCTTCCTAAATAGAATGGAATTGCTAATCTATTCAGGGAAATCTCTTTGCATTAAAGTAGTTATGTTACTTCCTAATCACCCATGAATTACTGAAAACATCTTTGAAAGATTTGAAATGTGGGGTTCTTTACTATCATCTGGTGTGCTAATGTTGAAATTAAAGATAAGCTTAGATAAGAGATCTTATTTTCTTTTTAAATAAATGTGCCTTTTCCATTAGATTATTGTCTCTATGGTTGTCCCACTGAGCTGTAAATTATTCCCATTATTTTATCATGTGCTTCATTTGTTGTCCTGGTAACAAAGCATAATTGCCTTTTTAATATTTATGTATTTTATTCAAATGATTCTTTTTAACTAAAGGAAAAATGAACTCTAACAGTTGAAGGGCATGCCAATTCTAATCTCTATAAAACTTCCTTTTCTTTTTTTTTTCTTTTGCCTTTTTCTTGTATTAGTCCTATAATATGAGCTTCAGTGCAGACATTAACATAATTCTTAAATATTTGTATAAAAATTTTATGTTCAACAGTAAAACTATCCATATTTATTTACTAAATGTAAATGTGATCATCGAATGTTCCAAATTATATTAAATGTCATTGCTAGTAAGTTGGCCATTTTCATTAAGGCATACAAATTATGATGAAGAAAGTTAATTCTGACCCCTTATTATTATCTATTATCCTCCTGCAGTGCTCAAATAATGATCACATTTTTTATAATGGATAGCTCATTTAAGATTGGCTGTTTTAAAGAGGTTTGTCAGTCATTTAATCTGGGCAAAAAAAAAAAATTATCACTTTGTACAAATTTAAAACCAATTACATTAAAATACACTTTTTCTTCAATAATATTTTATTTCAATATCTAAATATAATTTGGGGAATTATATGTAAATATCCTGGGAATATTATAGTAAATGGTGATATGGCACATTTTCTTTTCATTCTGTCGTCATAATTAAAAAAGAAAAAAACTGCAAGAAATCTTGTACTTAAATTAGAGATAAACAGATTGTGAAAACAGATTTGAGTTTTCAAGAAGGAAACTTACATGAGCTAGAGACACAAAAAACTTTCTAAAATGTTATAAGGCAGCATAATCCTAACTTTTAATTATAAACTCAGTACATATCAATCATTTTATAAATGTTTTTTGAGTCAAAGAATATTTTTTTTAAAATACTTGCAGGGGCACCTGGGTGGTTCAGTTGGAGCGGCTCAGTCATTAAGTGTCTGCCTTCAGCTCAGGTCATGATCCCAGGGTCCTGGGATCGAGCCCTGCATTGGGCTCCCAGCTCTGTGGGAAGCCTGCTTCCCCCTCTCCCACTCCCCCTGCTTGTGTTTCCTCTCTTGCTGTCTCTCTATCAAATAAATAAATAAAATCTTTTTAAAAAATAAAAAATAAAAATACTTGCAAACTAAAGCTGCATACAGAAAAAGAAAAAATAAAATTTTAAAAAATCCTGCCAAGCAAAAAATTAAATAATTTGATATTTGCAGATTCTTCTAAGTTTGGAAATGGTCACCTTTTATGCCTTACAAATCAATTTTAGGGGGAACAGTGATAGAGTTATTCCTGTCTTTGATTTTAGCTTACTACATTGTACAGAAAGCTTGTAAACCTTATCCAATATATCACAAAATGTATGTAATAAAATTTAAGTTTGGCAGTTATTTTTAAGGTGATTTTTGCAAGATTACATTATTATTTCTTTAAATTACATATTCAATCTTTTTATCTAGTCAGGTTGTTTCTAAGTGACTAGAATTTTTAATAGCTTTAAACTAATATGAATTACAAATTCTGGATCAACCTACAAGTTAAGCAGTGTCAATTTAAACTTAAGACTGAATTTTTTTTCTCTAATAGACTATTTTTTTAGAACAGTTTTAGATTCATAGAAAAATTGAGAGAAAGGATAGAGATTTCCCATATACTCCCACCCCCACACACTCATAGCATCCCTCATTATCAACATCCCCCACCAGAGTGGTACGTTTCTTATAGTTGATGAAACCTCATAGGCACATCATTATCACCCAGAGTCCATAGTTTACATTAGGGTTTGCTCTTGGTGTTGCACATTCTATGGGTTTGGACATATATATCATGACATGTAACCACCATTATAGTATCATACAGAGTATTTTGGGCTGTCCTAAAAATCCTGTGTTCTGCCTATCCACCCTGTCTTCCTAATCCCTGGCAACCACTAATCTTTTCACTGTCTCTATAATTTTACTTTTTCCAGAATATCATATAGTTGGAATCACACAGTATGAAGTCTTTTCAGATTGCCTTCTTTCATTTAGTAATATGCATTTGAGTTTCACCATGTCTTTTCAAGGATTGATAACTCATTTCTTTTTAGCACTGAAAAATATTCTATTCTCTGGATGTAGCAGTTTATTATCCATTCACTACTGAAGGACATCTTGGTTGCTTCCCAGTTTGGGCAATCATTAATAAAGCGGCCACAAATACTTGTGTGCAGGTTTTATGTTTCAATATAAATTTTCAACTCCTCTGAGAAAACACTAAGGAGTGTAATTTCTGGATTGTATTGTAAGAGCATGTGTAATTCTATAAGAAACCACCAAACTGTCTTTCAAAGGGGCTGTACCATTTTGCAGTCTCACTAGCAATGAATGAGAGCTCTTGCTGCATATCTTCACCAGCATATGGTGTTGTCAGTGTCCCAGATTTTGGCCATTCTAATAGTTATATAGTAGTATCTAATTGTTTTAATTTGCATTTCATTGAGGACATATGACTAGCAGCATCTTCATAAATGCTTATTTGCCATGTCTGTATCTTCCTCGGTGAGGTGTCTGTTAAGGTCTTTGGCCAATATTTTAAATTGGATTGTTTGTGATTTTATTATTGAGTTTTAAGAGACTTTTTTGGTATATTTTGAATAACTCCTTTGTCAGATATATGTTTTGCAAATATCTTCTTTCAGTCTGTAACTTGCCATTTTATTCTCTTGACATTGTCTTTGGCAGGTCTGAGATTTTCACTTTTAATCAAGTCCAGCTTATCAATTCCTTCTTTCATGGAAGCTGTAGTTTGAAAAATGCCTGGGGTATAGAAGAGAGATTTGTTTACTAATCTCAGAGCCTATACCAGATGCAGCAGGGATTTTAGGGAGACTTCTCCAAGAACAAAAGAGCTGACTGGTGCCATTTCCCTCCCCCACCCCCCAGCCTAGATACATGGACACCTGCAAGAACCAATGTAGTGTGAACACTACCCACCTAGCTTCTTAACAGTTCATCCCACCCCTGTGGTCTTCCGAAGACCAGCCCCCCTCCAGTCTGGATGTGACAGGTGTTTTCCAGGGAAGTTGAAGCTCCCCTCCCCAAGCAGGCCTGGGCAAACCTTGTTAACACTGCATGAACCACCCCCTGCAACCGCCTCAGCAGAAGTACATCCAAAGAGGTGCCAAAAGCATGGCACTGTGCAGGCACCCCTAACAAAGGACAGTACCACTCTCAAGTGACTGCTGTCCCAGGGAGAGGGGAAAGATAACTGCATACATCAGTCTAACTGCAGCCCCAGTAGTGGGATAAAGGAAGAAATCTAGTCTGACTGCAGGCCCCAACCACCAATTAAACCTCCCAGGGGACAAAACAGGGAGAGCACCTTGCTATTTGTGGCAACTGCAGCTCTGACAGATGTCTACTCTGACCCAATTCAAGTTCAATGTGGCCCCAGACTGGCTCACTAACAACATAGGGACCAAACCCCTGCCTGCAACAGGCAAAGAGAACTATTGAAGATGATTGGACTGAAGGCAAATGCAGCTCAGCCACAATAGTAGGAGGCATGCAACACACATATGAGATACCCCTAAAGCACCCGGTTCTGATAAACAGGGGACATTGCACTACAGGCAGTACAGTACCTCGTCTTCATAAGGCCACTATTTACAAGAACAGGAGATGTAGCTGACTTTCCTAACACATAAAAACATTCACAGAGACTTGGAAAAAATGAGGAGACAGAAGAATATGTCCCAAATGAAAGAAGATGAAAAAATCAGAGCAAGAAAGCTAAATGAAACAAAGATAAGTAATATGCCCATCAGAGGATATAAATTAATGGTCATACAGATACTTCCTGAACTTGAGAAAAGAGTGGAGGATCACAGTAAGACCATCAACAAATAGATAAAAAACATAACAGAGATGAATAACTCAATAGCTGAAATTTAAAATATGCTAGAGGGAATAAATAGTAGACTAAAGGAAGCAGAATAACAGGTTAGTGACCTGGGGGACAGAAAAATGGAAAGCAAACAAGCTGAACAGGAGAGAGGAAAAAGACTAATAAAGAATGAAAATAGATTCAGGGAACTCAGTGACACAGTCAAGCATAACAATAGGGATTGCATTTACATTATAGGGATTGCAGAAAAGAGAAACAAAAGGAGGCAGAACATTTATTTGAAGAAATAATAGGTGAAAACTTCCCTAATCTGGGGAAGGAAACAAATCCAGATCCAAGAGGTACAGAGAGCCCCCAACAAATTCAACCCAGGGATATCTACACCAGCAATGAAATTGAATCAGTAATCAAAAAACTCCCATCAAGAGAAGTCTAGGAGAAATGGCTCCACAGGCAAATACTACCAAACATTTAAAGAGTTAATACCTATCCTTCTCAAACTATTCTTAAAAAAAAAAAAAAAGAAAGAAAAAGAAAACTTCCAAATCTATTCTACAATGTCAGCATTATGCTGATACTAAAACCAGATAAAGATACTACAAAAAAAGAGAATATAGGCCAATATATCTGATGAACATAGATGCAAAAATCCTCAACAAAATAACAGCAAACTGAACCAATAATACATTAAAAATCATTCAACAAGTGGGATTTATTCCCAGGATGTAAGGGTGGTTCGACATTTGCAAATAGATCGATGCAATACTTCACTTCAACAAGAGAAAGGATAAAAACTACATAATCATTTTAATAGACTTTGCAGAAAAGCATTTGACAAACTACAATATCCATTCATGACAAAAACCCTCAAGAAAATAGGTTTAGAGGGAACATGTCTCAACATAATGAAGGCCATATAAGAAAAACTCACAGCTAACAAACTCAATGGTGAAAAACTTAAAGCTTTTCCCCTAAGATCAGAAACAAGACAGGGATGTCCACTGTCACCACTTTTATTCAACATAGTGCTAGAACTCCTAGCCACAGCTATGAGACAAGAAAAAGAAATAAAAGGCATAAAAATTGGTAAGTGAGAAGTAAGATTTTCACTATTTACTGAAGACCTGATATCAAAACCCTAAAAACTCCACCAAAAAGCTACTAGATCTCATAGATGAATTCAGTAAAGTCACAGGATACAAAATCAATGTGCAGAAATCTGTTGTATTTCTTACACTAAAATGAAGGAGCAGAGAGAGAAATTAAGAATACAATCCCATTTACAATTACACCAAAAATAATAAAATACCTAATAATAAACTTAACCAAGGAGGTGAAAAACCTGTACTCTGAAAATTATAAAACATCAAAGAAAGATATTGAAAATGACACAAACAAATGGGAAGATATTCCATGCTCATGGATTAGGGGAATAAATATTGTTAAAATGCCCACAGTACTCAAAGCAATCTACATATGTAATGCTATAACTATCAAAATACCAATAGCATTTTTCACAGAACTGGAAAAAGTAATCCTAAAATTTATATGGAACCACAGAAGACCTAGAATAGCCAAAGCTATCTTGAAAAAGAAGAACAAAACAAGAGGTATCAGAATCGCAGATTTCAAGATAGTCTACAAAGCTGTAGTATCAAAATAGTATAGCACTGGCATATAGATCAATAGAACAGAATAGAAAGCCCAGAAATAAACCCACACCCTTATGGTCAATTAGTCAATGACAAAATACAGTCTCTTTGACTAGTAGTGTTAGGAAAACTGGACAGCTACAGGCAAAAGAATGATTCTGGACCAGTTTCTTACACTATACTCAAAAACAAACTCAAAATGGATTAAAGACCTAAATGTGAGATCTGAAACCATAAAAATCCTAGAAGAGAGCACAGACAATAATTTTTCTGATATCAGCCATTGCAACATTTGTCTAGATATGTATCTAGGAAATCAAAACCAAAAAAAACTATTGGGACTACATCAAAATAAAAAGGTTCTGCACAGCAAAGGAAATAATCAGCAAAACAGAAAGACAACCTATTGAATGGGAGATGATATTTGCAAATGATATATCTGATTAGGAGTTAGTATCCATAATATATAAACATCTTCTACAACTCAATACCAAAAACAAAACAAAAACAAACCACAATCAATCTGATTTAAAAATGGGCAGGAGACATGAATAGACCTTTCTCCAAAGGCATACAGATGGCCAACAGACACATTAAAAGATGCTCAACATCACTAGTCATCAGAGAAATGCAAATCAAAATCACAATGAGATACCATCCTACCCCTGTCAGAATGGCTAAAATCAAAATACAAGAAACAACAAGTGTTGACAAGGATGTGGAGGAAAAGTAATCCTCATACCCTGTTGGTGGGAATGCAAACTTGTGCAGCCACAGTAGAAAACTGAATGGAGGTTCCTCAAAAAATCAACAGAATTACCATATGATCCAGTGATTCCACTACTGGATATTTACTCAAAGAGTACAAAAACACTAATTTGAAAAGATACATGCACCCCCATGTTTACTGCTGCATTATTTACAATAGCCAAAAAATGGAAGCAACCCAAGAATCCAAAAATAGAAGAACTGATAAAGAAGGTGTGTGTGTGTGTATGTAATGGAATATTACTCAGCCTTAAAAAATAATGAAATCTCACCTTTTGCAACAACATGGATTAACCTAGAGGGAATAATGCTAAGTGATAAGTCAATCACAGAAAGCAAATACTATATGATCTCACTCATATGTGGAATTTAAGAAACAAAACAATTAAAAAAGAAACAAACAAAAACCCGGACTCTTAAATATAGAGAACTGATGGTTACCAGAGGGGAGGTGGGTTGGTGGGGGGTACGGGTGAAATAGTTGAAGAGGATTAAGAGTATACTTATCATAATGAGCACTGAATCATACTGTATAGCATTGTTGAGTTGCTATATTTTACACCCGAAACTAATATAACACTGTATGTTAACTATACTGGAAAAAATATATATATACATATATATATATATTTTTAAAGATTTTATTTATTTATTTGACAGAGAGAGACACAGCGAGAGAGGGAACACAAGCATGGGGAGTGGGAGAGGGAGAAGCAGGCCTCCTGCCGAGCAGGAAGCCCGATGCGGGGCTCAATCCCAGGACCCTGGCACCGTGACCCGAGCCGAAGGCAGACGCTTAACGACTGAGCCACCTGGGCGCCCCATATATATTTTTTAAGTAATCACCAAACCCAAGGTCACCTAGATTTCCTCCTATATTATCTTCTAGGAGTTTTATAAATTTTTTATAATTTTTCTTTTTTATGTTTTATTTATCCATTTCAAGTTAATTTCTTTGAAGGGTATAAGGTATGTGTCTAGATTTATTTTTTGCTTGTGAATATCCAGTTCTAGTTCTAGCGCCATTTGTCGAAGAGCTCTTTTCTCCATTGTATTCCCTTTGCTCTTCTGTAGATTACAATTCTTTAGAATAATTTTCTAATATATTCATGTGGCAGAGGTAATGCTATGTGTTTACCAAACTCAAACATAGCAGAACATGTATTTGAGTTCTGTTCAAAGGAATGTGAGTAGAAGTTGTGTCTGCTGCTTATAATCTCCCATAATCTTTCATTCCCTGTCTTTGCCAGTTTATGCATTTTAGCAGCAAACCCACCAGACGGATAGAATCTGGGTCCTTGGTTAACAATGGGGAGGGTTGTCTAGGACACCTGCCTTAGAATATGATAAGAATGAGACCTATGTTTCTATTGTGTTAAATGACTGAAATTATCAAACGTGGCAACCAGTATTACTTACCCTTAATACTATGGTGCAATGTAATACAGTAATAAATTTTTAAGAATCTCCAAAAACCAGAAATTGTTTTAGAAAACAGTTATTTCATTGAATTAAAAATGTATTAAAAATTCTAGCATTTTGAAATTATAATTTATTTTTCTTCTATAAAATTAAATAGTGCTATTTTTAATAGTATTAAGTGCATATCTATAAAACCTAAATGTCAGTGAGAATATCTAGCACTGATTACTTCTAGATTTTTAACAATATTCCACTCTATTTTTGACATATAACCTTCAGCACTATCATTAAGACAGCTTCTTAAAGACTCATATCCCCTGTAAAAACCATTGTCTTGGTAATCAAAGCAAGAATAAAATAGCTCTTTAGCATGGTTAAAATATCTTTCACTCCAATTACTTAAACTTTTATATTAAATTCATTTAGTTATAGGACAAATGATGGTGCAAATATGTGTACAAGTAATTAAATATAGAGAATAGATTTTTCAGGTTAAGTGCATCTTTATTGATTTTCTGCCTCATTGAACTATCAACTACCAGAAGAGTGATGTTGAAGTATCTAATCATAGTAGTGGATTTGTCTATTTCTCTTCACAGTACTATGGGTGTTTGCCACACTATATCGACATTGTTTTTTTCTTTGTGGAATTGTCTCATTTTTAAAAATTTTATTTTATTATGTTATGTTAATTAGCATACATTACATCATTAGTTTTTGATGTAGTGTTCCATGATTCATTGTTTGCATATAACACCCTGTGCTCCATGCAGAATGTGCCCTCTTTAATACCCATCACAAGGCTAACCCATCCTCCCACCTCCCTCCCCTCTAGAACCCTCAGTTTGTTTCTCAGAGTCCATAGTCTTTCATGGTTCGTCTCCCCTTCCAATTCCCCCCCTTCATTTTTCCCTTCCTACTTTCTTCTTCTTCTTTTTTTAACATATAATGTATTATTTGTTTCAGAGGTACATTTTGATCTAAACATGTTTAGGATTGTTTGATCTTTTTGGAGAATTGATTCCTTTATCATCATATGACTTTTTTTTTTAAAAGATTTTATTTATTTATTTGAGAGAGAGAGAGAGTGAGAGAGACAGCACATGAGAGGGGGGAGGGTCAGAGGGAGAAGCAGACTCCCTGCTGAGCAGGGAGCCCGATGCGGGACTCGATCCAGGGACTCCAGGATCATGACCTGAGCCGAAGGCAGTCGCTTAACCAACTGAGCCACCCAGGCGCCCATATGACGTTCTTTTTTATGGCTGATTGTTTTTCTTATTCTGAAGTCTCCTTTGTCTGAAATTAATATACCTACTCCAGTTTTCTTTTGATAAGTGTTAGTATCACGTATACTTTTCTATCCCTTTACTTTTTATTTTAACATCAAGAGGAGAGAGCAAAAGAGAGAAAGCAAGAAGGTGAGGGGAGCAGAGGGAGAGAGAGAATCCGAAGCAGTATCCACACCCAACTCAGAGCCCACATGGGACTTGCTCCCACAACCCCGAGATCATGACCTGAGCTGAAATCAAGAGTCGGATGCTTAACCAGTTGAGCCACCTGAGTGCCCCTCTATCCCTTTATTTTTAATCTATCTCAGTCCTTACATTTAAAATGACTTTCTTGGGTGCCTGGGTGGCTCAGTTGGTTAAACATCTGCCTTTGGTTCAGGTCACCATCCCAGGGTCCCAGGATTGAGCTCTGCATGGGGTTCCTTGCTCAGCAGGGAGTCTGCTTCTCCCTCTCTCTCTGCCTCTCCCACCCACTTGTGTTCTTTTTTTTTTTTATTCTTATGTTAATCCCCATACATTACATCATTAGTTTTAGATGAAGTGTTCCATGATTCATTGTTTGTGCACAACACCCAGTGCTCCATGCAGAACGTGCCCTCCTCAATACCCACCACCAGGCTAACCCATCCTCCCACCCCCCTCCCCTCTAGAACCCTGTTTGTTTTTCAGAGTCCATCATCTCTCATGGTTCGTCCACCCCTCCGATTTCCCCCGCCTCATTCTTCCCCTCCCGCTACCTTCTTCTTCTTCTTCTTTTTTTTTTTTCTTAACATATATTGCATTATTTGTTTCAGAGGTACAGATCTGAGATTCAACAGTCCTGCACAATTCACAGTGCTTACCAGAGCACACACCCTCCCCAGTGTCCATCACCCAGTCACCCCATCCCTCCCACCCCACTCCAACAACCCTCAGTTTGATTCCTGCAATTAAGAATTCCTCATATCAGTGAGATCATATGATACATGTCTTTCTCTTTTTGACTTATTTCACTCAACATAATACCCTCCAGTTCCATCCACATCGTTGCAAATGGCAAGATCTCATTCCTTTTGATGGCTGCATAATATTCCATTGTATATATATACCACATCTTCTTTATCCATTCATCTGTCGATGGACATCTTGGCTCTTTCCACAGTTTGGCTATTGTGGACATTGCTGCTATAAACATCGGGGTACACGTACCCCTTCGGATCCCTACTTTTGTATCTTTGGGGTAAATACCCAGTAGTGCAATTGCTGGATCATATGGTAGCTCTATTTTCAACTTTTTGAGGAACCTCCATACAGTTTTCCAGCCACTTGTGTTCTTGCACACTGTGCTCTCTTTCTCTCTCTCTCTCAAATAAATAATCTTACAAAAAAATAAAATGACTTTCTTGTAGACAATAGTTGGCTCTTATTTTGTTATACACTCTGACAATCTGTCATTTAGTTAGTATATTCATTCATATTTTAAGTAATTATATAGTTGGATTAATATCTATGTTTTTATAACAGTTTCTATTTGTTGTATTTGTTCTATGTATCCCTTCTTTCTTTGCCTCCTTTAGTTTTAATTGGGCATTTCACATATTTCACTTTCCTCTGAGCAAACCAGTTATACTTTAAACATCATTAGTGGTTGCCCTAGAGTTTCTAATATATATTTTTAACTAATCCAAGTCAGTGTTCAAATAACACTATACCATTTTACATGTAGACCGCATTTATAGTACCTCTTTTCTAATTCCTCCCTGTTGTCCCTTGGGATATTGCTATTAATTTTATCAGTTGTCCAGATATTATGGTCAGTAAATACATAAAGACATTGTTACTATTATTAAGTGGTGACATTAAAGATGATTAAATAAGAAAAGTAAAAGATTTTATTTTGCCTTCACATATTCCTTCTCCCATGCTCTTAAGTAAATCCTAGTTGCTGACCTATATCAATTTCTTTCTCCTTGAATGCAGTATTTTAACATTTCTTGTAGGCATGAATCATGTTGATGGGTTCCCTCAGTTTCTGTTTGTCTAAGAAGGTCTTCCGCTTTACTTTTGAAGCATAATTTCACTGACTACAGAATTCTAGGTTGGTGTTTTGTTTTTTTTTTTTCTTTCAGTTCTTTAAATATTTCACTTCACTCTGTTCTTGCTTGTATTCTGCCAATGCCTGATATAATTCTTATCCTTGTTCCTCTATAGTATGGTGGTGTCCCCTCCATGCTTCTTTCCAAGATTTTCTCTGTCTTTGAATTTCTGCATTTCAAATATGATATTCCTAGTTGTTCTTTTGTTTGTTTGATAAGCATTTAACCTGTTTGGTGTTCTCCAGGCCTCCTGGATCTGTGGTTTGTTATCTACTGTTAATTTGGAAAATTATCAACCATTTTAATTTCAAGTATTTTTTATGCTTCATTTTTTGTTATACTATTACTACAATTATGTTTATGATGTAATTTTCAAAATCATTCAAGGTTTCTTGGGTGTTCTTTTTAGTTTTATTATTTCTTTCTCTGTATTTCAATTTGGGAAGTTTATGTTGGCAAATTTTCAAGTTCACTGATTATTTCCTCAACCATGCCTAGTATACTGATGAGACCACTGAAGGAACTCTTCTTCATTTTTGTTAGTGTTTTTGATTAAGAAAGTATCGAAAGCAATGCTCAAAGTTTACATCACTTTGCTTACATTAACCATCTGTTCTTGCATGCCGTCTACCTTTTTTCATGACAGCTCTTAACATATTAGTAATAGTTATTTTAAATTTCCCTGTTAATTCCAATATTAGTATTAGATGTGAGTCTGGTTCTGATGTTCACCTTTCATCTTCAGAGTGTTTCCTCTTGCCTTTTGGCATGCTTTGTAAATTTTATTGAAAGACGTATCATATTGGTTGATAGGTTTTATGTAAATCTTGTTATGAATTGGACTGTATCTATATTTTCTGTAATTCTAGGTTCTAGAGGCTTCAGTCCCTCTGTTGACCCTGTTTTTGACCCTCTGCTGACTCCTCCTTAAATAGAGTTTGTGTCTTGCCACTCTTTCTGTTTTAATTCATTTTTATTATACTAGAGAGCTATTGGTATGATGGTAAGATTTGAGGGAGTGTAAGTTTCCTATAATATTATGATTTAACCTCAGTCTTTTAGTGTGTCCCAGGCCTATGAACTTCACAATGTTGCTCCAGTGGTATCACTTTTTATTCCCTTAAGTGAGACAGAAAGGGTAGAGGGGGCTGGACTGGGAAGAATGACCTTCTTCAAGTTGAGATAAGCCTCTGGTAAGTCTTTGCTCTTGTAGAGTAGGCTTTTATAGAAAATGTTCTGGGCATATTTCACAATGATTTCTCTCCCTCTTCATCTGCTAGATACAGAACTTTATTGTGTAAAAGGACAAGAAACATATGATCCTCTCAATAGATGCAGACAAAGCATTTGACAAAGGACAGTATTCTTTCTTGATTAAAACTCTTCAAGGGCGCCTGGGTGGCTCAGATGGTTAAGCGTCTGCCTTCGGCTCAGGTCATGATCCCAGGGTCCCGGGATCGAGTCCTGCATCGGGCTCCCTGCTCTGCGGGGGGCCTGCTTCTCCCTCTGCCTCTCTCTCTCTCTCTCTCTCTCTCTGTCTGTCATGAATAAATACATAAAATCTTTAAAAAAAAAAAAAAAAACCTCTTCAGAGTGTAGGGAGAGAGGGAACATAACTTAATATCATAAAAGCCATATATGAAAAGCCCACAGTGAATATCATTCTCAATGGGGAAAAACTGAGAGCTTTTCCCCTAAGGTCAGGAACACGGCAGGGATGTCCACTATCACCACTGCTGTTCAACATAGTACTAGAAGTCCTAGCCTCAGCAATCAGACAACAAAAAGAAATAAAAGGCATTCAAATTGGCAAAGAAGAAGTCAAACTCTCTCTCTTCACAGATGACATGATACTTTATGTGGAAAACCCAAAAGACTCCACCCCCAAATTACTAGAACTCATACAGGAATTCAGCAAAGTGGCAGGATATAAAATCAATGCACAGAAATCAGTGGCATTTTTACACACTAACAATGAGACAGAAGAAAGAGAAATTAAGGAGTCAATCCCATTTACAATTGCACCAAAAACCATCAGATACCTAAGAATAAACCTAACCAAAGAGGCAAAGAATCTGTACTCAGAAAACTATAAAACACCCATGAAAGAAATTGAGGAAGACACAAAGAAATGGAAAAACATTCCATGCTCATGGATTGGAAGAACAAATATTGTGAAGTTGTCAATGCTACCTAGAGCAATCTACACATTCAATGCAATCCCTATCAAAATACAATCAACTTTTTTCACACTGCTGGAACAAATAATTCTAAAATTTGTATGGAACCAGAAAAGACTCTGAATAGCCAAAGGAATGTTGAAAAAGAAAACCAAAACTGGTGGCATCACAATTCCGGACTTCAGGCTCTATTACAAAGCTGTAATCATCAAGACAGTATGGTACTGGCACAAAAACAGACACACAGATCAATAGAACAGAATAGAGAGCCCAGAAATGGACCCTCAACTCTATGGTCAACTAATCTTTGAAAAGCAGGAAAGAATATCCAATGGAAAAAAAGACAAATCTCTTAAACAAATGGTGTTGGGAAAATTGGATAGCCACATGCAGAAGAATGAAACTGGACCATTTCCTTACCCCCCCCACAAAAAATAGACCCAAAATGGATGAAAGATCTAAACGTGAAACAGGAATCCATCAAAATCCTAGAGGAGAACATAGGCTGCAACCTCTGTGACCTCGGCCATAGCAACTTATTGCTAGACACATCGCCAAAAGCAAGGGAAATAAAGGCAAAAATGAACTGTTGGGGCTTCATCAAGATAAAAAGCTTTTGCACAGCAAAGGAAACAGTCAACAAAACCAAAAGAGGGGCACCTGGGTGGCTCAGTTGGTTAAGCGACTGCCTTCGGCTCAGGTCATGATCCTGGAGTCCCGGGATCGAGTCCCACATCGGGCTCCCTGCTCGGCAGGGAGTCTGCTTCTCCCTCTGACCTTCCTTCCTCTCATGCTCTCTGTCTCTCATTCTTTCTCTCAAATAAATAAATAAAATCTTTAAAAAACAAACAAAAAAAAAACAAAAAAAAAACAAAAGACAGCTGACAGAATGGGAGAAGATATTTGCAAATGACATATCAGATAAAGGGCTAGTATCCAAAATCTATAAAGAACTTATCAAACTCAACACCCAAAGAACAAATAATCCAATCAAGAAATGGGCAGAAGACATGAATAGACATTTCTCCAAAGAAGACATCCAAATGGCCAACAGACAGATGAAAAAATGCTCAACATCACTCAGCAACAGGGAAATACACATTAAAACCACAATAAGATACCACCTTACACCAGTCAGAATGGCTAAAATTAAAAGTCAGGAAAATGACAGATGTTGACGGGGAAGCAGAGAAAGGGGAACCCTCCTACACTGTTGGTGGGAATGCAAGCTTGTGCAGCCACTCTGGAAAACAGTATGGAGGTTCCTCAAAAAGTTGAAAATAGAGCTATCCTATGACCCAGAAATTGCACTACTGGGTATTTACCCCAAAGATACAAATGTAGTGATCCAAAGGGACATCTGCACCCCAATCTTTGTAGTAGCAATGTCCACAATAGCCAAACTATGGAAAGAGCCCAGATATGCATTGACAGAAGAATGGATAAAGAAAATATATCATATACAATGGAATACTACTCAGCAATCAAAAAAACAAAATCTTGCCATTTGCAGTGACATGGATGGAACTAGATGGTGTTATGCTAAGCGAAATAAGTCAATCAGAGAAAGACAATTATCATATGATCTCACTGATATGTGGAATTTATGAAACAAAACAGAGGATCATAGGGAAAGAGAGGAAAAAGTTTTTAGACTGAGGATACACTTTATTGTAGACGATATATTCAGCCAGTTTTGATTTATTTGGTCCAACAGTTATATTTTTAATTATTTGACAACATTTCAAAAAAAAAACAACAACATAAGATTTTACACAAAAGTAAAGGTTTGTTCTTTCTCTTCAAAATTGGAAGTGCTGGCAATGCTGAGTTCACAATTATACATGAAAATTGTAATTTAAAGTCAGTTGCAGATGCTTCCTTTAGACCAGGTATGTCCTATTGTATTTATCACATTGAATAAAAACACTCATTTTATTTATGTAAACTTCTCCCAGCTACACATTTTGGTTTGCCACTGAAATGCAATTCTAACCCATTCTCCTTGAATGGAAGTCAGATTTCACAAGTTAATAGCAGAGCTCCCACAAGACTACTCTCACATCAGACACCAGCCATGAGCTCTGGATTCCAAGGTCACCTGTACTCTGACCAACAGGTTACAAATGAGCAGTTTCCCACTAACCTTTCAGGTTGAAAATTTTGCTAGAATGACTCATAGAACTCAGGTAAGTGTTATACTTATGATTATGATTTTATTATAAAGGAGGCAAATAACAGCCAGCCAAAAGAGACCCAAAGAGAAAACTCTGGGAGCAAACAAGAAGCTTCCATGTCCTCAGAACATGTTACTTTCACATCAGTGTGTATCACCAACCATGAAGCTCACCTGACATTTGGTGACCAGAGTTTATATTGGGATTTTGTTATGTAGGCATGATTTAATAAATCTCTGTGGTTGAACTCCATCTCTAGCAGCCCCAGTAGGGCAGGCTGATGCCACATGGCTTAAAGCTCCAATTCACTAATCACATGATTGGTATTTCTGGTGTGGTCTATCTCCAACATGAGTCTTCTCTTTAACATAAACTATCTTGGAGCCAACCATAAGTCACCTAATTAGCATAAATTCAGGTATGGCCCTAGGGTCCTGCCATGAATAACAAAGACACTCCTACCACTCAGGAAATTTCAAGGGTTTAGAGGGTTTTTTTCCTAGGAACGAGGGACAAAGACAAGCCATTTCCTTACTATACAATAGTCATGCATACTTTGAGGCAAAATTCTGAGGACACATAACACTATAAGCAAAAAATGCAGTGATTGAGGAAAGACAGAGGTTAGTCTGTCAATAAAGGAGAGGCTACTTTACAAGCACTGATAATTATCAGAAACTAAGTAATCAGTTTAGTTGAGTTACAAAATTTAGCAGTTTCATTAAATCTTGTACTCAAGTAAATAACTAAAATCGTAATACTAAAAATCATAACAGCTAACATTTACAGATTTTTCCAGTGTGTAAACTATTATGCATTTTAAATATTTAACTTAAAATCTCAGAATAGTTCTGCAAGATGGGTATTCTTTTTCCAATTTTATAGATAATGCATTTTTCCCCATGAGATAAAATAATATTCAAAGACACATGCAAATAAGTGGCAGAACAAGGACTGAATCCACCTATAAGACAATTTCATATACCTGAATATATTTTATAATATGTATTAATATACTTGCCTAACTTACTCTAAAGTAATAGAATTTTGGCTGAATCTTATTAAAAAAAAGGTTGTTCCAATAATTAATACAAAGTAATATAAATAATAATTTTAACTAAACATTTTTTCTTTAATTCTAGGGAAGAGAATTTTTAAATCTCTCATTTGCTTTCGTAGGGGAAGAAGAAAATGGGTAATTTCCCCTATGCCCTACCAAATTCTCAACTGGGAACCCTCTAACGAAAGACAGATTAAGAAGAAAAAAAGAAACAAAACAAAACACAGAAGTTTATTAACACATGTAGTTCAGGTATACATGGGAGCTACCCAGGGAAAATGAGTAACTCTCCAAGATAGCTTAGGACTCAGGCTTAAATATCATCTTCAGCTAAAGACAAAAGAAAGAAAGGTGTGAGTGTGGGAGGGCAGTTATGGGGAGGTGACCAGGAAAAGCATAGTAAACAAGGGTAAGTTTTGTTCTGGAGACTAAGTCACTGCCTTCTCCACTGGTAAGATTCTTCTGTGATTTAAAGTCATCTTTCTGTTTCTGGCACTAACAGAGATATACCCTTACAAATATTTTCTTTATAAATGTAAATTTTCTGCACAAAAGGGTAATTTCTACTGAGATTTCAGAGCTTCTATGTTTCTTGCTGTTTCTCAAAAATAATCACCTCAAAAATAATTCTTATTCCTAGGAGACATATTTTGGAGTGTCCTGTTCTTCCACCCTTTACTTTGTACTTTTATTTTAATTGTTTAAAATCTACATACAAGCAAACCTAGACTAATTACATTGTAATACACAGTTGAATTATTTTGATGAGGAAGCAGAAGGCAAGCTGAGGACAAAGACAAACTGACACCCTGCAATACCCCCCTATCCCCCCTCCCAGGTGGGATATGTGTGACATTCCTCAGGTACCCCTGCCTGACCTAAAGCTAAGGGAAAGAAAACCAAATGGTTAACTAATAGACATTACAGTCCTGCAGGACAGGAGTCTTCCTCAGTTTACAAATGTCTTAGTGATTTACAAGAAAAAAAAGCATTCTTATCAATAGCCTAACTTCCAGAGACCCACAGACTCAATTTCCTGGAGCCCTAACATCACCCACCCATCCACAGGGATGTGGGAAACAAAGGTAGAAGGGAATGTAAGTAAAATAAAATTTCCTTATAACTTATAGCCCAAGGACAAGTCCTTGAAACAGGCAGAGTGACATTCCCCTAGAGACTTAACTGCCTGTATGTTAACACTTTGTTAAGGGCAAAAGGCAATCTTAGCCCAATCCCCAGGATCCTGTAAGTCTACTTTAACATATAAAATTTCCTTTGTAAACTTCCTTTATCTCTATCTCCCACCCCATCCCCACCCAGATACATGTTGGCCATCATCCCCCAAGTATGTAACCCACCGATATATGTTTGAAGGGTCTCATTGAGTAAAGGACAGGCAGGGCTAGGTAGGGAGAGATAGGTAGGGGGCTAAAGGATCAGACTCACAGAAATCCCAAAAATGGGTGACCAACAAAGAATTACCAGACCCTAAAAAGGAAGTCAGCCATTAAAGATGTTATCACTAGTCCTCAAACCAAGACGTCACAAGAACGTTAAGGCCACAAGCTCCCTGGTCAGTTCTAAATAAAAGACTGTCAGTGGAGGCCCACATTGGCAACCCTGTTGGGACCCCTCTCACTCCAGATAACTTTTTTTCTGTATCCTTGCTTAATAAAACTCTATTGCTTTACTCACTCTTCTTTGTCCACGAGATTCATTCTTCGACTCTGTGAGACATGAACTCACTCTCCCGTTTCAATTTCATGAGCCTATATTTATATTTTCAGTTATGGATGTTGCAAAGGAGAGAATGCTTAACTACCTCCTGTAGTCGACTACATTGGAGTAATATTTGAGTTTTTAAACATAAAAATGAAAAAGAAATCTTTAGTAATAAAGAGAAATTAATAAAAATAAAATAACATAGGAAAATTGGTTTGATGTGGCCAAGACATGTAAGAGTTGAGGCAAGATCTTGGCAGAAGCTAGATTATGAGGGTCTTTTATTCCATGCTCTGATATTTGGGTTTTCAAAGTCAATAGGAAAACATTGAAGGATTTTACGCAGGACATCATCATGATTAGATATATTTTTAAAGTTATTCTTATGGTGGTGTGGAATTTATGATCATTTGTAAACTGACAGTATTAAATAACTTACAGAGTATAATGGATACACAGAAGAGTGCACAATCCATAATTGTACAACTTAATCAATTTTCACCAAGTGGCCATACATGTAACCAGCATCCAGATCAAGATAGGACATGGAACGTTGGCAGCCCCACCAAAAGCCACTTGTAACTTCTCCCAGGGTCTCATATTCCTCTTCAAAGAGAAATAATATCTTGTCTTCTAACATCAAGGATTATTTTTCCTATTTTTGAACTGTCTATAAATAAAATCATACATTATACACATTTTTATCATGGCTTTTGTCACTCAGGATTAGGTTTACAAGATTAATTAACATTATTCTGCTTTTTTTTATTATGCTCCTTTATCTGCAATGCTGTACAGTATTCCATTTTATAATTATTCCAGTTTATGTATCTACTATTCTTTGGGTTTTTTTTTTTAAGTTGGGGCAATTATAAACAGTGTTACTATTAATTAACATTCCTATATATATTCTGATATCTATCTGCATACATTTTTGTGGATTCTAGACCAAGTTGTTGAATTCTGGATCTGAGAGTGTGCTTTTGTCCAGGTTTAATATATATACTGCCAAACATTTCCAAAACTGATTGAGTTTCAGATGTCTGCTCATGATTAGGTAGAGAGATTAAATAGCAAGTAAAAATATATCTCAGGCTCCTAGGACAACAATATAGGAAGAGTATACACGTGTGAGTTATCAGCATCCAGGTGATGCTAAAGCCACAGGAGGGGATGAGACTACTAGGGGGATAAAGTAAATGTCAAGAAGAGAAATCTACAAGGAAGAAAACTAGGAAATCCTTAACTTCCCAAGTGGGCAGAGAAAGAGGAACCTACAGAATCTGAGAAAGAAAAGTCACAATTAAAAGAGAATGACCGAAAAGTAATAATAGACAAAGTCTATATACATTTCAGTCATAACATAGTCAAAAAAAATACACATTTGGGGGACGTTAAAGGAAAGGTGATTGGAATGTCTTCACTTGGATTTAGTACCTAGAAGATCACTGGTTAACTAATAAAGACTGTGTAGTGGAGGTAGGAGTCATGGACCAGATGGACACTAAAGAGGGAATTCCAGGTGAGGTGGAGATTGCATTTAGATTAGCTTTCTTTAGTGGAATACATGGGCACACGAAAGAGAGCACTCTAAGGGAAGGTTGTGAAAAGAGCTTGGCAAAGTGCATTCGTTGCCTCTTGTCACAAGTTTAGTGGTGCATGATTTCTGTTAAAATTTTATTCCACAAATAGAAAAAATAAGCTGTGTTGTTTTTTTTTTTAATAACACCTGCTAGCCATTGATATTTGCGGCCATGAACTATACCACAGTGAAGTAGCTTATTAAACCAAACCAAAAGGAAAGAAAGAAGAAGAAAAAAAAAAAAAAAAAAACCCGCTAGCATTTTTCTTTTAATTAGCAACATCCACAAGTTTCTTTAAGATTATCCCCAAGTCGTGCCAGGGCTCCTGTTAAATGTGGCACGCTGGTCCTACCACAGCAGCACTGTTCAATAGAGCTTGAAATTAGTGCAAGAGACAGGGATCTTTGACAGCCAGTCTGTTCATGGCCGCCAATTCTGAGCAAAGAGGAGCAGTTATTTTGCTCACAGGAGAAGTAAGGTTAGTGGAAATATTAAATAAATGTAAAAGCTACTGCTTTGTAGTAATTGGTTCTTTGTGATTCACGCTGGCCCGATTCAAAAACCTACAAATTGAAAGCTTAAAGTCCATATTTCAGAAAATGTCTCTTTTCTTAAATAATGAAAAGAGACTAACTGTCTACTAAAATAACGAACTAGCTTTTAGTTTCAGTTACCGTGCAGTTGTACGTAAGGTATTTAGCACAAGTTTCTCCTGTAAAATAGGACACTCAAGCCATGGCTTTCTATAGGTTTTTGTTTTATAAGTTAATTTATATTTAGGCAAATATGTGTATAGGTATGGTATATGTATGTACTATAAGTACTTTTTCATGTGTGTATGTGTTTTAAAACATAGTTTTTTTGTCTGCCTGCTTTTTTTTCCTGAGGTATTGGCATTTAAGTTATGGGATAAACTTACTTCTTTGAATTTATTCTTGTATACTTAAGAGTGTATTATTTGTAAGGAAATTGTTATCATGTCTTTATAACTAACCAAATGTATATACACAGGATTGGCTCTGTGAAACAAAGGAGTGTTCTTTTGCTAAGAGTCACAGAATTAGCTTCTGCGTGGTTAAGGAGCAACTGAAAATCAAGCATATGGGTGTTAAATTGAAGATCAAAGCAATCTTGAGGTACCATCATATTTATCCCATTATCATATTAAAACAGAGTTACAACCAAGCTTCTGAATTTAATGTGCAACTGACATGCTTTAGTACTGTTGATATGTGTAGTAAAATGATATAATGATTTGGGAAAACAATACGGCAAAAATATTTTTAAAAGCTATAAATATGTTTGGTCCTTCAACTTACTAAATATATTCCTGGAAATTTATCATAAAAAAAGTAATTCCGAGATCTCAGTGTATCATTACTCTGGCACAGTCAATGTAGCATTAGCTACATTTAAAATAATCCTAAAACAGTGTGGATTAGTCTGCTCAGACGGCCATAACAAAATACCACAGGCTGGGAGGCTTGAACAACAAAAACTAATTTCCCACAGTTCTAGAGGCAAGAAGTCCAAGATTAAGATGCCAGCCAATCCAGGTCCTGATGAGAGCTTGTTCTTCCTTCTACTTGGTGGTCTTCTCACCATGCCCTCACAAGGCAGAGAGCTAATAAGCTCTCTGACTTCTAAATACATAATTCTACTGGATTAGAGCTGTCCCTTCCAACCTCATTTAACATTACTTCCTTAGAGACCCCATCACCAAATACAACCACATTGCGGGTTAGGACTTCAATATATGAATTTGGGAGAGGGGGGAAGCACAAACATTCATTCCATTGGAGAATTTAATGACTTCACTCATATAATGAAAGATTTCTAGGTAATCTGTAAGAAGATTGGGTAGAAATGTGGGAAAATGTTTAGAATATATATGAATGAAAAAGACAAAGATTCTATATAGTATGATGTGAGATTTGTTCCAGGAGTATTCATCTGAAAAAGGTTTGAAGGATAGAAGAAAAAAATAAATATAAACTTTTCAAGTGCTTTCTTTAGATATTATTTTTAAGTAAAAGCATAGGTATCCTGATATATGATGAACCATCATTTTAGATAAAAGAGTAATGGGTAATTTTTTTCATGAGGAAATTATATATATATATATATATTTATATATATATATATATATATATATATAATCTCCCTACCTTATACCATACACAACAATCAATCCCAGTGTAAAAGACAAACTGATAAACTGTTAAAAGAAAATATTGAAAATTATCTTTATGGCCCTGAGGGTAGGAAATATTTAATTTTTTTTGAAGGATAACCAAAATTGTTTGGGTCAGTTTTAAGCAAATGATTTTAAGCAATCTTTTTCTGATAATAGTTAGCAAGCAGAGCCAATTTCCCTTGAGAAGCCTGATAGTTTGCGACATAGGTCATAAGCATATACAAGGAATATTCTACTCTCAATATTGGACATATTTGTGCTGATCGAACAAATCAATGAAATATGTAAAAGCAAATGGGTGAAATTAGCACACAGAAAGCTTTTACGTTCTCTAAAATTATTTGATTCGTTAGTAGGCAGAGGAAAGGATTTTTCTTTTTTTTTTTTTTTTAAAGATTTTATTTATTTTTTAGAGAGCAAGCAAGAGAGAAAGAGCATGAGAGGGGAGAGGGTCAGAGGGAGAAGCAGGCTCCCCGCTGAGCCGGGAGCCCAATGTGGGACTCGATCCCAGGACCCTGGGATCATGACCTGAGCCGAAGGCAGACGCTTAACCATCTGAGCCACCCAGGCGCCCCAGAGGAAAGGATTTCTTAAGAGAGACATACAAAGTATAAAAGGAAAGGAGGAATAAATTTTACTACATTAAACATAGGAACATAACTAATTAGCCATTCTTCTCTAAAGGGAACGAAAATAGGAGTCCTACTTGGAACACACACTGGGAAAAGCTATTTGCCATTGTCATGTTGTTGACAGTGGATTGGTATTCACAATGTATAAAGAACTACTGTATAACACCCAGTGAATCATGGAACACTACATCAAAAACTAATGATGTAATGTATGGTGATTAACATAACATAAAAAAAAAAAAGAAATGAACTCAAAACCAATATTCAGGTGAAGAGAAACAGCAACAGAGAGTAAGAGTTTACTGTTGTTCAGAAACATCGACAGACAGTTAACGCTGAAAAACAGTGTAGGGAAGAATGAAGGGGGGGAAATCGGAGGGGGAGACGAACCATGAGAGACTATGGACTCTGAGAAACAAACAGAGGGTTCTAGTGGAGAGAGGGGGATGGGTTAGTCTGGTGATGGGTATTAAAGAGGGCATGTTCTGCATGGAGCACTGGGTGTTATACACAAACAATGAATCACGGAACACTACATCAAAAACTAATGATGTAATGTATGGTGATTAACATAATAATAATAAAAACAACAACAACAACAACAAAGGAGGGTAATGTCAAAATGCCCCAAGGGTCATCCTGGATTAGGTTAAGTATTCTATTTAACATCTAAACACCACCTCTTAGGTAATTGTCAATTTACTATAATGTTCTTTCTTTTGGAAAAAAAAGTGACATATTTTAATGTTTTAAACTTTTTTTTTTTTATATCTGTTTTTCTTGTAGAAGGTTTGTGGAATTCTGTAATACATTTGGGGAGGTGGGGGGAGACAAACAAGAATGGACTGCCTATTATCATCCCAACTCAGAAACCTAAGGTTCAATTTGACTTTCAGAGAATTTTTAACTTGGTAATAGTTTACTAAAAGAATTCTCCAGGGCGCCTGGGTGGCTCAGTTGGTTGAGCGACTACCTTCGGCTCAGGTCATGATCCTGGAGTCCCTGGATCGAGTCCCGCATCAGGCTCCCTGCTCGGCGGGGAGTCTGCTTCTCCCTCTGACCCTCCCCCCTCCCATGTACTCGCTCTGTCTCATTCTCTCTCTCTCAAATAAATAAATAAAATCTTTAAAAAAAAATAATAAAGAATTCTCCATATTATTAATTCTGCAACAGTGTATGTCTAAATGAAGTTCCCCAATTTCAAACAGAACTACTGCCAGTTTTTCAGTGTCCTATTTCTAGGTGACCCCTGGACTTTCTTGGGACAGACCTAGAGTCAAAACTGTTTTCCTAATGTTTTGATGGTTTTAATACTTGCCCAAATTGTTCATTTCTTGACAAAGTAATATAGCTAAGAGTCAGATAGAAGGAGATGCTTTGAAGGTCCACGTGGTCTCAGGTAGCAGGTGTGAGACACAGGCTGTTAATCTGAAAGACAGCTAGCATATAGCCAGGGTCTCTTTCCCCCCACTCCTTCCAAGGACAACATAACTGTCCCTTTTCAAGAATTTTTAAGAATGTCATGCTGGGCATTTGTGATCAAACAAATTGTGCCAGGACCCAAATTACTAGGGACAGCAAACTCCTTTTGGTCAGGGTTTGTGCTGCTGCCGCCCCACCTTTTGCTCATTTTATTGGCTAGTCTGAGTAGTAGAGTCTAAAAGACTGGCCATGGGCAGAGAGGAGAAGACTTGACTGATTAAGGGATGTGAATATGTGCCCCAAATCGTTATTTTATTTTTATCTCTAAATCAGTATAAATTTTAGAGCCTATTTTAATGTATATGATTATACATTAATAATTTATTTTGAAAATAATTTTTAATGGATGTATTTTATAGGTCCACCAAAAATATGACTTTTTCATCAGTATATAAATATTTTAAAATTACATAATTATGTTAGCACCTCTTTTATACTCCCCAAAGTAACTGCAGTTGGACATTAAATGGTTACCCCACTTTCATCTTTACTATCCCTTGTGTCCAATTTATATAATTATGAAACAACATTTCCACACCAACTATGTGCCAGGTTTATTTATTTACTTACTTATTTGATCTTCACCTCAATCCCATTAAGTAGAACTATTATTATTTCTTTTTTACAGGTCAAGAAACCGAGGCCTAGAGAGATTTAATAAAAATTCTGCATTTGTTTTAATAGCAAAGAAGTGAGAGTGTTAGAATTTGATTCAAGAGGTTTACACCTCATGCTCTCGACCGCTCTGCTCTTACTCGTGCATGTTTCTGTGCAGTCATGAGATCTTTAAGTGCCAGGAAATCTCAGAACATGTAAAAACAACAACATACTGCAAAAGGCATGAACTGAAGTAAAACGCAATGCAAAATGCAAAGGTTACTTTAATGTTGATCAGACCATGGGAGCCAGGGAGGAGTGTATACCTGTTACACCACGTATTCCTCCTTCTCTTATGTTTAAAGACGGTGTGTGTAGTATGCGCATGCGCCCGTGTGTGCGTGCCCGTGCGCGCGCGCCCGTGTGTGCGTGCC
>NW_023270807.1:52264349-52305693 GCF_011800145.1 Mirounga leonina | reverse complement strand
GCGCCCGTGTGTGCGTGCCCGTGCGCGCGCGCCCGTGTGTGCGTGCCCGTGCGCGCGCGCCCGTGTGTGCGTGCCCGTGCGCGCGCGGTAGTTAAGTTGTAATCAGTGAAAAAAATCAACAAAACATATTTAGGTATACAGTACTTCAAATAACCATGTAAATGGAGAGACATATATTAGAGTACTGTTTATTCTGTAAAAATGTAAAAAGCGGATTTTTTTTCAGCAGGGCAGAACACAAAAGAACAACTACAGCCACCATCTTACTTATAAAGCTATGGTCCCAGATCAGATGGTGACTCCGATCACAAACTTAGTGAGGCAGTGATATTGGTCAAAAGAACCCAGAATTGGTCTTATACTACACTACTTGCCAAAAGTAGCAAAGAAATGAATTATTCAGGAAGAATAAACGATGTTTGATATAGCAAGGAAACAAAATTAATTCTCAGTAATAATGGTTAAAAAAAAAAAAAAGGTAGCATGAATTGAAGCTCGGATCCATTTTTGGAGCTTATAGCAGCACACGGCAGACAGGCCCTACTATTGGGATGGGCTGACAGGAGCAGCCCTACCAAGCTGCTTCCAAAATCGTCCCTCTGACGTTAAGGTGCCCCTTTGTACTTTGGCCACATTTTGAACAACTGGAGGCTGATACTTTTCTCTTGTACTACTCAGCAACTCCACTGGCTCTGGAAACATCACTCCCATTTCCTGCCCACCCAAAGCAAGGCAGATGAGGTCTTTCTCCTCAGTCCAGAGCCTTGCTGGGAGTCCGTGGGGCACTATCTGGTCTGTCAGCTTGTTCTGGATATTAGAAGGCTAACACAGATTACAGACTGGGTCACATCAAGGCTAGTAATTTTTTTTTTTTTCCCCTCTCAGAAGATATATATATGTCCTTTTAAGTAAATAGTTTCTGAAATGAAAATAGTTTCAAGGAATAACAATATTTGATCTCAACTTAAAAAAAATCATTATGCTTTTATTGAAAAGAAATCACAAGCTTAAAAAAATTCATGAGTAAAAGCACTTTTTTATTATTTTATTTATCTGATTTCTATTTCCATGGAAACAGAATAGAAATTGCAGCTAGAAGCCAAAAGCAGATTAAAAACCCTTCTTTTAACTTTCTTAGCTCGCTGCCAGAGGTAATAGACATGGCTAGTGTGTTACAGGTAAAAAAGCAAAACAAAACAAAAACAAAAGCAAATGAACAAAAAACAAAGGGAAGACTTTCACAACTCAATGAACTAGAGTTTTGGGTTGTCAAAAACCTAAGAAACACTCTTCAATAAATGACCATGCACAAAAATATACTTCTTTCCAATAAAAGTCACTGAATATTTTTGAATAGGTTTATACCGGAAACAAAAGCATAACATACAAAACAGATTTTTAGTTTATGTAACTGTCAGTAACCAGAACAATTATTTATTTTTAATTGAAGCCAAATATGTAGACATTCAGGAAAACA
The DNA here is from genome assembly GCF_011800145.1 of Mirounga leonina. Lineage (NCBI taxonomy): Eukaryota > Metazoa > Chordata > Mammalia > Carnivora > Phocidae > Mirounga > Mirounga leonina. Next base: position 52,304,216 of record NW_023270807.1, on the reverse strand, counting down.
TATTAAATAACAAAGAAAAAGATAGGAAAGTTAATCCCAGAGCTGTCTTTGAGTCTTCCTAATGCCTAACCCCAGAACGCATACACATAAACTGAATCTTACCTTGCTGGGCACATACCTTCTAAGATTAATTCACTGTTTCAGTGTGAGATGTTTTTGACAGTGCTGGAATTCTTTTAGCCTAGATTCCATGTAGCCATCTGACAAAAGAAAGCATATTTCATTCACACCCAGAAAAGATCATAGGTTCCTGGAAATATCTAGTAATACAGTTTTATTTTGTTTTTCTGTTTAACAATCGTCCATTATAGCACTGAAAAGGCCCCAAATTCATGATTACTAATAAATAATGAGCATGAGTCTATTGGTGAAAGAAAATGCTTTGGGGGGCGCCTGGGTGGCTCAGTCAGTTAAGCAGCTGCCTTCGGCTCCACTGAGCAGGGAGCCCGATGTGGGACTCGATCCCAGGGTCCAGGGTCCTGGGATCAAGTCCCACATCGGGCTCCCTGCTCAGTGGAGAGTCTGCTTCTCCCTCTCCTTCTGCCTGCCTCTCTGCCTACTTGTGCTCTCTCTCTCTCTCTCTGTCAAATAAATAAATAAAATCTTAAAAAAAAAAAAAAAAAAAAGAAAATGCTTTGGTAACTAAGAGAAGCAGATAAAGACCCTATGGGTCATGTGTATTTTGTATTTGTTTAAAAAACTATGTCTCTCAATTAGTAAAGATTTAAATATATCATAAATCACTCTCTGAGGAGCCTCAGTGATAAGGCCAGGAAAAAACCTCCATGAAAATTTATTTTAAATAAGAATTTGGCAAACTGTGTTGTAGTATCTGGAATGAGTAAAGAATAAATTTCAAATTCAAGTTATAATTTGTAAGAGTTTTGTATTTCTTTCTATTATTGAGTGGTTAGATTTTCAAGACATCAACTTGGTCAATTATGTCTAGAATATAAATATATTTATGTAATTTTTTTAAATAAAATAAAGCATGCCCCTTTTTTCTCATGAGTATTATTTTTTTATTCATCACCCATTTTTGGGTTATTCAGCTAAACCAGTTTAATCACTAGTGGAATTATTATTTTTAAAAGTCAAAATAATGATGAAATTTTATTAATTTTCTAATCTTTAATTTTCTTCTTCTCTCCTCTGACCTGAGGGTATCATGTGTCTGTTTATGTATGTAATTATTTAACAGTTTTATTCTGCAGCTGGCATGTCTTTTCCATTTATTTAATTTCATTTCTGTGTTTATCTTAAGGTGTGAAGTTCTAAAGACAGAGATTGTGCCAAAAGAATTCTTTCTCATAACCCTTAGCAGGGGGTCATGTGAATTTATATCCTGAAAATATAGTATTTATTATTACACTTTAATGGATGAGGATATCAGATTTTCTAGTTCTTTTTAGTCTTATGCCTTCATTTATCTCTCCCTGGATTAGAAAATCTCTCATTTATTTTTTAACCAGATTTTTTAAATCTCAGAATCCCAAAGCGGAAAGAGTTACAATAACTAAAATTCAGGAAGTTGAGACCCAATCAGATGTATTGACATAGTAAGTGCTCTCCTAATCCTAGGATATTTTTTAAATTGTTAATTAATTGAGTGCAGAAGATTCTTTTCTTTATATTTCAGTATGTGTATATAATGGACTATAATCATCTATGTAATTAGAGTGAGTATAAAAGTTAGTTTGATTACTTCTTCACTAGTGAATCTTAAAATGAGACTAAACTGGATTATTTGAGTTTCAGCTCATAAACATTGCCTTTGTAATTCAGTAAAAAAAAAAAAACACAATTGGAATTTAGCCTTAGGAATGACCTTGCCTGTCACCTATATTTCATAATATAGGTCATCATTTCTAATATAAGTATTAGGAAAATACAGTCAAGGATAACCTTTTAAATATTCCAGCAGTTTTTTACACTAAGTGGAATTAGACAATGCACACATTGCTGCTAACAAGATTAGTTATTTTTAATCTGTAGTTTAGCAGTTCGAAAACAAGTGTTTTAGACCACAATAAATTTATGTTGTGTGTTTGGGGGTGTGTGTCACATTCACTTGAATGTATTTTACTATTCTAAACATTTGGCTATCCAACAGTGTATTTTTTCTTGTTTAAAATTGTTGATACAAATTGGTATTAGCCATCTGATTCCTTTCAGGTGGCATTCCAGGACTATTGCTGGCAACATACATGTTAAGTGGTGCTCTGACATGGTATTAGTATTTGCATGGATCAATTTAACTTTATTTTCTTTTAGCTGCAAGAAGCATTCTGATGGGGGTATATGATTCATTTATAAAGCAGAAGCTTCTGAAGTTTTCAGCACTGAAGTTTTATACTCTATGTGGTAAACTGGGGAAATGTTATGAAAATAATAAACCATAGAAATGTATTTGGCGGAGTCCACCAGGCCTGGAAATCTCTAACATTTATCTCTACTCCCAGGGCTCTATTCCCACGTGCCCATCCCTTAAAACACATAAACACAAAATCCTGGTCTTACCATGATGAATCACTGTAATGGTACATCTACCCGTACTTTGCCTTAATGAATGGCTCATATTCCCAATCAAAGGAGATGATGAAGAAAGTGAAAGAGAGAGTAAGAAAGAGAAATCATTTTCATAGCTCTTACGGTCCTTAGATATTATAAGCAAATTTAACTTCTTGGTGTCTCCCTGGTTCTCATTGTCAAAGTGGCTTTGTGCTTAAATAGCCAAATGAAGCTGGGGAAGAATTTACTAAATTTTTTTCATATATTCAGTTTTGAAAACAGGATTGTGATTCATGTACAAATTCTAACTGTAAAATTACAGTTCTCTGTATCTGTATCAGGAAAAACTGGATTAACATAGAGTGAAAATGTATATGAAATGTATATGAATTGTCATATCATCCATCTTTTGAGATTTTCAAGAGCAAGTTTTACAGAGTTTACGTTTGAGTCATATACAAAGGGTAGGATTTTCATTGATTTAGCTATTCAGGGAAGGCATTAGAAGGAAATAATTGCTTCAGAAAAATTAGAACTGGAGGAAGGCAAAAACAGCAGTAAGTCCAGTGTGGCTGGAGCCGAGGGAGTGCATGTACTGACTGGCAGCTGAGGTTAAAACAAGAGAGATGGGCTGGGTCATAATGTAAATAGCCTAAAATAGCCATAGAGGTTATTAAATAATATTAAAAGAATGATTTTGAAAAGTAAGTAGCAGCATGGAAATGTTTATTATATAATTTTGCATGAGAAAAATAGCGTTCAAAATTGTACCTATATCATGAACTCAATTATTCAAATATATAAAGTAAATGGAGCACTGTTTTTAGAAATAAAAGGTTGTTTTAGAGGTATTAAAAGCTTAATTTTTTTCATTTCTTTATGTTCTACCCTTTCCATATCACTAACGACAACTAAAATAATAATATATTACTTATATGATTCTAAGAATGGGATTGAAAAAGAAATGGAATTAAAGACGAGTAATTAAGAAGGCTAAGAATACCCACTAAACACCAAGGACTGTGCCGGACACTAGCAATACAAAAAGCACTTATGTAGAGTCTCTACTGTCAAATGACTTACCTGCCAGTGAGAGGGGCAAGCACGAAAGCCAGAGTTACTTGTCCTTGTGATAACAGCTGGGTTTGTAGGAAACCCAGTTTGTTCTGGAAGCACAGAGGAGTGGTCAAAACGTTATCTTGTTAAATACTCATTCTGATTTAGTACCTCGAGGTGTGTTCTCTGATGCCTCAGTTCTACTAAGCTCTCAGGTGATGCCCATTCTGCCATCTATGAACAGCATTGGAGTAAAGGAAGCAGTTCTAGAGACTATAACACTTTTGATGAGATTTGAAAAGTTAAAATAGAATTAACCAAATAAAAAGAGGGTCAATTTGGTGTTCTATTGCACTCTAGAACTTAAAGTTGTTTTTAAGATATAAACTAGTAAAATCTGGGTATAATGAATGTCATCTGTCTCCACAGTAGAAACATCCAGAAGTTATCAATAAATACATGATTGAAGAATTTAAGAAGCCCCAAATCTACAATCAAGGTAAACTACCTATAGCCCCGGAATGGCAGGAAGGGTAGGCAATTCTAATTCGGTAAATGAGAATCTTATCAATTTTATTTTACATGTTTAGAGAACACTGTGTGATAGAAAAAAGTCTTATCCTCTGGAAAAGTATTTCTCAGTCTTGTCAATTACTATAGTCTGGGGCAATTTTAAACGACTGCAATATTCCAGGCCCACCTCAGATCAATTAAATCTGGCTCTATGATTGGACCCAGTCATCAAGAGTCTTAAATATTCCTCAGATGATTCAAATAACCAGGGCTGAGTAGTATTGGAGAGGCGGGAAAAAAAAAAAAAAAAAAAAGAATCAGAGACTGGCAGTAGTGAATAAAAACATTAACCAAGGGAAGGAGGGCCCCAACATGTGAAGCTGCATAGATCAAGCTCTCAGCCTTGTAAAAGACAGATTTTACTGGATGGGTTAAATAAGCAAGGAAGACTTTACTCAAGACTCTTAAAATAAAGATCATAAAGATCAAGACTGTTGCAAGAGAGATCGAATTCATTTCTGTTGAAACAAAATATGGAAGTGTTTTTAAGCACTGGGTGAGGTAGTGGAAAAGTACTGGAGCACATTGTGGAGAGGTTGGTCAATGTGATTAGGTCATCTGATTTGCTAGTTGGCAATTATCAAAGTTAGGCTTCTATCCACCCACATAGGCTAAGAGATAGGGGCACTATCTTTCTAGGTGATTACATCTCAAAGGAATGCCTCCCTGGTTCTTGAGAAAGACACTCCTGGGTTGTAGAAGACTTACAAATCAATGGAGCAGAGAAAGATTTTACAATGGCAACTTTTCAAAAGTAAGTGCTCCAAGAAAAGGAAGGGGCCTATAGTGAGGAAAAGGTCTGATAAAAGTTTAGTCAGGCTGAGGAGAATGTTAAGAGCATCCTTGGTTAGCCCTCCTGCACTATAATCAGACAGTGCTTGCCCCTGTCCAGTTCTATGATCACTAAACTTTTGATTGAAATTTGGCTTCTTGTGGCCACCTGCTTAGAAGGAAAGCACCGTCAGTTCAACTGGAACATTCTAGAATTCCATGCAGCAGGTCAGTGTTATTTTCTCAAAATGAATTGTAAATTCTTGAAAAAAAAAAGGTCTAATCTGATTCTCTAATATTATGAAATGCATAGGTTGATCAATGTCCAGCATTCCATTTATCGATATTTCAGCCTTTCAATTTGAGAAATTTACATTAATAACCTTCCTAAGATGCAGGAACAACAAAATACTATTAAAGCATCATTTACCAATCAACACTAGCATGAGCTTGATTAAATTATCTGTAACATAGTAATGCACACACACATACCTTATGGTAAATAGATAGAGTTCCATTAGTCGACATTGGCTGGTCTTTTTTTACATGCCTTGTAAAACGTAATTCAGCTAACATTGAAAAAACCCAAACATTTGAGACTGTCATTAGTATCGTCTTTGTTTTATAAATGAGAGAAATGAGACACGATATATTAAAACTTGCCCAAGTCATTGAGATTAGGTTGAAGTTGCTTACTTTAAAACCCTAAGTATTCTACATTGTTTGCTAATTTTTTTTCAAAAACACATTCTATTTTTCCACCTGCTTCTCTCATTCAAGCAGCCTTAAAAGAATTTCTTTTTGTCCTACAGAACGAGTGAAGCATGTCCCTCCAGTCCACCTTTCAAACTTCTGTGTTGTTCCTCTCTATTATTTATAGCATGTTCCCAAGGTGCAGTCCATCCTTATTGTTATTTTGCCTCATAATTTTGTTACTGTTGATTCTAGCCCCACACTTCTCCAGCTTTCCCCTTCTATTAGTCGGTTCCTGCTATTTCTCATAGCATTATTATCATCTTATCTCTTTATCACTTTATTTTGAAGCCTGGATTTCTACATGTAGTGTACCTATTAGATAGAGGTAGCCGGTTCTTCTTTCCTAATAAAAGCAGGCTACTATTTGCAACCACACATTTACTACCTGCATTTGGAGCTTTAATTCTCACAGACATCTCCTCTTTGGTACCTCGTATGCAATTTCCCTACCTTCACTTTCATTATGTGCAATCACCAATATAGCTTTACTTTCCAGATGACTTGAGCAACTGGTTTAATTTTCCTCTTCAGATTCTCATTTTCACACTTCCTGTTCTAAATTAGATTTTTGATTGGACTAGGGAAGGATTTTCATTGCAAAAGGTAAAAGGGGTTTTTCAGGGCATTTTTTTTTCCTTGCTTCCTGAAATTCTGGACTGTGGACTCAGGAAGAGAAGTGGTTCAGCTATTGGAATTGAACGAATTTAAACAAACATGCAGTAATGTTTTGACCTTCTGGTTCCTGGTTTGAAGTGGGTATTACGAACAAAGGACTATATTTACCATTTCTCTGAGAGTAAGTTCTTGTTCCTGTTGACATTAGGATAGGATGCAGTGGTTACCCTTCAAGAGAATTATGTTCCCAATTGCAAAGCCTTGGGGACACTTAACTAAACATTGAGAGATTTTTCTGTTGTTGTTAGTAGGATGGATTTATAGGGAAACTGCTCAAATAAAAATCTATAACGTAAGATATTGTAAAAAGAAAACTATATTTTAGAATTAAAGCAAATGAATTGAGTCATCTAGGAATCCCTATGACAATCTGTATTTACAAGTTTAATACACTATCATTTTTATATCACAGTTATATGACCGACCTGCTTTTAACGAACCATGACATTTGAGTTTATTAGGAGTGAGAATGAATTGATTAAACTATCCATATTCTTAGCCAGACCCTCTTTTAACCCACATGAAACTAAGTAGACAGGGATGGCTCAGGTTATTGTCACTGGGGGTAATGCTGGTGGTGAATATATATAAAGTTAAAGGAGAAAGAAAACTGAGTTAATGAGAGATAGAACTTTAGAAGGAATTAAAATGAGAAGCTGCCCTTTACTTGTTGAAATCAATAATTAGTTCAATAGAAACTAAAAGAAGTGAAATCGTTTTCCCAGAGTACCCAGCGCAACCACTTTGTAAGTAAACTGTTATTAAAGCACTCTTGAGGTTATTAAAGCACTGAGAGGAAAGCAGGATTCCCATCCATGGATGACACACAATAAAGTGATTTTGCTTCATTTCCTCACAAAACATGGGAGGTTTGGGGGCACCTGGGTGGCTCAGTCATTAAGCGTTTGCCTTTGGCTCAGGTCGTGATCCCAGGGTCCTGGGATCAAGCCTCGCATCCGGCTCCCTGCTCGGCAGGGAAGCCTGCTTCTCCCTCTCCCACTCCTCCTGCTTGTGTTCCCTCTCTTGCTGTGTCTCTCTCTGTGTCAAATAAATAAATAAAAAATCTTAAAAAAAAAAAAAAAATGGGAGGTTTGTTTGTTCAGCACTACTATATAAGCTGCAAATTTACAGTGTTAAATATATATGCCCCCCCTTTTTTTCCCCAGTATTCAGTAGAATGTAGGGTGGCCTTTGAAATCAGATACAACCAGGGTTTCAGTGATAATTTCCTTTAATCATTATTAGGCATAATGTTTATTATGTGTACTAAAAGCATTAGAGCATGCTGGATGATGAACCATCCCTGATGGTGGCAGATAAACCCAGAAGTTATGAGGAAGGGGAGTATATTACCAAGAGCAGGGTTACTGAGCTAGTCACTAGAGACATCATGAGAAGGAAGTACCTGGTTTGAGAGTGATGGTAGGGATGACACAACCTGTGGAATAAATGAGAACTACTTGAACCAGATCAGCATGAACACTGAATCTTGCTCTCCTGAGTAACATGCTGTACCTGAGTTTAAACACGAACCAGTTGATTTTATTCATAGATTGTCAATGGGCTCTAAATGGATATATAGGGACACCTGTATGGCTTAGTCAGTTAAGTGCTTGCCCTCGGCTCTGGTCATGATCCCAGGGTCCTGGGATGGAGTCTTACATTGGGCTCCTTGCTCAGCCAGGAGCCTACTTCTCCCTCTGTCTGCCACTCCCCCTGCTTGTGTTCTCTCTCCGTCAAATAAATTAATAAATAAATCTTAAAAAAATAAAATAAATGGATATATAACACTCAAAAGATTTACACCTATGGTTGTCACTGTATTTGTATAACATTGATGTGACCTGGCTGTTAGGAAAATGTTTAGCAGAATAAATGAAATGATTTGTAACTCATTTCAATCATTTTTTCAGAGCCAACACTTTGGATGGAGGAGCAGGGGAGATGAATCTGAATTCCAAACTGAAAAAAGCTGGAAGAAGCAAAAAATCCCCAAGACCCTGGACCAACAGGGATTAAGATCAGAGACAGCTGAAAGAATCCTAGTGGCCAAGCAGTGTGCACTGCTTCAGGGAAGAGCAAAAGCCTGAAATTGCCAGAGGGCCAGACAGCTGATGACTTGGAGAACATGGCGGGAAAGCCACATGGATAATCAAAGGGGCCCCTTCCCCAGGCCCTTGGCTTCAACAACAAATCCAGATGCAGCTAGACTTCTGTTTGTATGTGAGAGAGAGTGTGTATGTACCATAAGCTAGAAAATAGGCTGCTTATTGGGTCATTTTAATCTGCTTTCCTGTCACACTTCAATTTAATAAATAAGCAGTTAAAAAACCACAGGCTTTCAGGATGCCTGGGTGGCTCAGTCGGTTGAGTGTCTGACTCTTGGTTTCAGCTCAGGTCATGATCTCAGGGTTGTGGGATCGAGCCCCACATCGGCCTCGGGCTCAGCTCAGAGTCTGCATCTCTCCCTTTCCCTCTGCCCCTCTACCCGCTCACACACTCTTGCTCTCAATCTCTCTCTCTTTCTCAAATAAATAAATAAATCTTAAGGGGCGCCTGGGTGGCTCAGTCAGTTAAACGTCTGCCTTCGGCTCAGGTTATGATCCTAGAGTCCTGGGATCAAGCCCTGCATAGGGCTCCCTGCTCAGTGGAGAGCCTGCTTCTCCCTCTCCCTCTGCTGCTCCCCCTGCTTGTGCTCTCTTGTTCATGCTCTCGCTCTCAAATAAATAAATAAAATCTTTAAAAATAAATAAATAAATAATAAATCTTAAAAAAAAAAAAAAGCCCCACAGGCTTTCTATAGATAGAAGTAAGGTACATAAAAATGATTTATCAATGAACAAGTGTTTCTTAGTGGAGGCTTGAACAAAAGTAAGCTTCAAAGTAGCATGACCTTTAGTCTGCTAGGACCAGTCAGAGAGATTGTGCTGGTTGAAAATGGTAGTCTGAGGCACTTTTGACTGCATTATACTGAAGTCATCTATGTAAACCTCGATCTTATCAGAAGGAAGTTTCCAGAAGCATGTATGTCAGTTAGAGAAAGAAGAGGTATGTGTGTCTGGGGTGGGATAGAAAATGTGACTATACCTATCTTTGTCTGAATTTGGCTTTTGCTTCATGTAGACATGGAGTGAAGAAAAATAAAATGAAAACAGCTTCACTTTTACCTAAAGTTTCTCACCATAGTTCAGTATTAAATGCAGAGAAAAGATAAAATTAGAAGTAACTGACCATTAAAAATTGGAAAAATTGTGCAAAGAGAAAAGAAAAAAAAATTGGTCATGTGACCCATGAACAAGCAGAAAGCAGACATTGGCTTTGAAGCTATCTCAATATTGGATTTAGCAAACAAAGGTTTTAAAATATATTGAAGGGAAAATATATCGAAAATTTCAAAAGAAAATCTGAATTTAATGAGTTAACAGAACAATTCAGCAAAGAAATGGGATCTATAGAAAAGAGCCAAGTGAAAATAACTAAAAAGTATAATAATTGAAATGAAAAATTCACTGTATGGGCTTAGCATTAGTATAGTGATAGAAGAAGGAAAGGTCAGTAAATTTAAAGATAACCTAGTAGAAAAATAAATCCAATTTGAAAAACAGAGAGAAACAACAATTTAATAGAAAGTGAAAGAGTCTGAGGGAACTGTAGAACAATATTAAAAATTTGAAAATATGTATAATTTAGGTCTCAGAAGGGGGAGTGAAAAAAAAATGGGGAAGAAAAATGTTTAAAGAAATAACGGCCAAAGTTTTCCAATGATCATCAATCTACAGACTCAAAATGCTCAGTGAACAAACGCTTTCAATACAGAATTATATGTCCAATGAAAATATGGACTTTTTCAGATAAATGAACACTAAAAGGATTTGCTACTCTTAGGTCTCTACTACTTCAGAGAATGAAGGATTTTCTTCAGACTGAAAGAAAATAATATTAGATGGAAACTCAGATCTATAGGACTGGAAATGGTAAATAAGTTTGTAAATACAAATCCATAATTCTACTATCAAAAAGAAGAAATAACAAGTGTCGGCAAGAACGTAGAGAAAATGGAACACTTACTCACTGTTAGTAGGAATGTAAATTGGTACAACCACTCTGAAACACAGTATAGAAATTCCTCAAAAAATTAAAAATTAAAAATTAATTAAAAATAAAACTATCATATGATCCAGAAATTCTACTTCTAGGTATTTATTCAAAGAAAACAAAACCACTAACTTGAAAAGACCTATGAACCCCATGTTCATTGCAGCCTTATTTACAACAGCCAAGATATGGAAATAATCTAAGTGTCCATCGACTGATGAATGGATAAAGAAGGTGTGGTATATATACATATAATGGAATATTATTCAACCATTGGGTGATGGGCATTAAGAAGGGCACTTGATGTAATGAGCACTGGGTGTTATATGCAACTGATGAATCACTAATTCTACCCCTGAAACTAATAATGCACTATATATTAACTAAATTGAATTAAAGTAAAAAATTTCAAAAAAAAAAAAAAGGAAATCTTGTCATTTGTGACAACATGCATGGACCTTGAGGGCATTATGCTAAGTGAAGCAAGTCAGACAGAGAAAAATAAATACCTTATAATCTCACTTATATGTGGAATCTAAAGCAAAAACCCAAAATAAAAATAAACATAAAAAAGAGCTCACAGATATAGAGAACAGCTTGGTGGCTGTAAGAGGCGAGGGAAGAATGGGTGAATGGAGTCAAAATTTATAAACATCCAGTTATAAAATAAGTAAGTCATGGGGATTTTTTGTACAGTATGGTGACAATAGTTAATAATACTGTATTGCATATTTGAAAGTTGCTAAATGAGAAATCTTAATTCTCATCATAAGAAAAAATTGTAACTATGTGTGTTAACAGATGTTAACTAGACTTATTGTGGTGATCATTTTATAATATGTTCAAATATCAAGCCACTATGTTGTACACTTAAAATGAATACCATGTTGTATACCAATCATACCTCGATAATAATAATAATAATAATAATAATAAAAAGTCTGTGCTTTTTTCCTTCTTCTCCTAGACCCTTAAAGAAGACTGGGTTTTAGCAGGAAAAAAATGATACATTTTATTATTTACATAATTACATAATTTTATGATGGCCAAAATTTATAATTTTTTCTGTAAACAGCCAGTGTTCTTTTATAGGTAAATACATAACAATAATAGCAAAATGGATAAAGCACAGAGTAAACAGAGTAACACTTACTAACTTGTTGCTCTTGTAGAACACCATCAATCAGCTTGACCTCACTGACATTACATACAGCTCGCTACATCCAAAAAGGGAAGAGCACACATTCTTTTCAAGTCTACATGGAAGATTTACTATAACATGCTAGACCACACACATCTTCAAAAACAATAAATCTTACAGAGCATGTTCTAGAAACACAATGAAACTAAGTTAAACATCAAGGAAAGCCCCAAGTATTTGTAAATTAACTAAAACATTTTGTAAATATCAAAAAAAAATCATGAAGGAAATTTTTTAAAAAATATTTTGAGCTGAAAGAAAATGAAAATACAAGATACTAAAATCGTGAGATATAGCTAAAGTGCTGCTTATAGTAAAATTTAAAGCATTATGTACTTATACTGGGAACAATTTTAAGAAGATTAAATGACAATGATCTAAGTTTATAAACTTAAAACTAGAAGGGGACATTAAAGCCAAAAGTAACTAGAAGAAAGAAAAGAGCAGAAATAATTAAAATAGAAACTACAAAATGAGAACAATTAATAAACCCCACACGATTTGAAATGATTAAGAAAATTGATAAACCCTAAGGAAGACTGATCACTATATACATTAAAAAAAAAGAGAGAGAGAGAGAGAGGTCCCTGGGTGGCTCAGTCAGTTAAGCATCTGCCTTTCCACTCAAGTCATGATTCCAGGGTCCTGGGATTGAGCCCCATTTCAGGCACCCAGCTCAGTGAGGAGTCTACTTCTCCTTCTCCCTCTGGTGTTTCTCTCTCTCCCTCTGCTGCTCCCCCTGCTTGTGCTCTCTCTCTCTCTCTCTATCAAATAAATAAATAAAATCTTTTTTAAAAAAGAAGAAAACACAAATTTCCAATATCAGGAATTAAAGAGGGGCTGTAACTGCAGGTATTATAGACATTTAAAGAATAATAAAATAATACTATGAACAACTTAAATAAACTTGATAATTTCTATGAATTACACAAAATCCTTGAAAAATAGAGTTTCTCAAGACTTATTGAATAAGAAATAAAAAATCTGAATGGGTTGGTATCAATTACACTAATTTAATTTATAACCAAAACATTCCCACAAATAAAACCTTAGGCCTAGGTAGTTTGATGAATTTTATCAATAATTTAAGAGAGAAATAATACCAATCTCATACAAACTCTTTCAGAAAATAGATAAGCAGGGAGTGCATCTTGACTCATTTTGAGTCAATACCTGACACTAAATCTGATAAAAATATTTTTATATATCTTTATATCTAGATGTATTTACTTATAATATCCTAGAGATTACTATCCATCATTAGCATGTATGTAAAAAACTAACAAAATGTTAGCATATCGTATCCAACAATAAATCACAAGGATGATAAATAATGACCAAGTGAACAGAAAATAAATTCGTCATTTTAAATTCATCAAAATTAAGTGAAAAAATAGGCATCAAACAGAATAAATAATAAAAATTATAAGATAATTTTAATAACCGCAGAAAAATTATTTAACAAAATTAAACACATATTCATGTTGAAAATTCTCTCAGAAAAGTAGGAATACAAAGAAATATCCTTAATTCATAAACAACCACACATAAAATCTTTATAGCTAGCATATTAATTTATGGAAAATATTGAATGCTTTCTCTTTAAAATCAGAACAAGATAAAGACATCTGCACTTGACAATTTTAATACATAGCATATTGAAGTCCTAGCTGGAGCCATAAGGCAAGCAAAGAAATAAGTCATAAATACTAGAAAGAAGTAATGCTCTCTCTATTGGCAGAAGAAATGATACTCTATAGTAGAAAAACCTAAAGAAAAAACAAGAGAGTTATTAGAACTAATAATTTATCAAGGACTCAGGATACCAAGCTGATATAAAAATATATGTTATATATTTTATACAACTCAGCAAAGAAACATTGGAAAATTAGTTTAGAATGTCATTAAAAACATGAGCTACTTAAAAACAGACTCTTAACTATAGAGACCAAACTGATGGTTACCAGAGGGGAGGTGGGGGGGTGGGGATGGGTGAAATAGGCAATGGGGATTAAGGGAGTGCATTTGTTGTGAGGAACACTGAGTAATGTACAGAATTGTTAAATCACTATATTGTACTCCTGAAACTAATATAACACTGTATGTTAACTTTACTGGAATTGAAATTTAATAAAATTAAAAACTTGATAAAAAAATCAACTACTTAGAATTTAACCAGAGTAAATTTAACCAGATTTAAAGATGTGTAAGAAACCTACACTTAAAAATAGACAATATGCTTACAGAAATTCAGTAATATCAAAATAAATGGGAGTATTCCATCTTTATGTATTGGAAATACAATATTGATCAGATGGCATTATTCCCAAATTCATATATAGATTCAGCAAAATTGCAAATAAAATCTTAGAAAGCTATTTTCTAGAATTTGATAAGTTGAAATAAAATTCATGTAGAAATGCAAAGAACTAAAATAATAAAACTATTTTGTAAAAAAAAAGAGCTGAGGCTTTTACAATAGGATATTAAATTTTACTATAAACTTACCAGAATCAAGAGGGTATTGTCATAAGTACAGACTTATTTATATATCAATAGAAAAAAGAGAGTAATGTCTGTGCATATGTGGTCAATTGATTTTCTACAAATACTCCAAGGTAATTTGGTGAGAAAAGTGCAGTCTCTTAAACAAATCAGTGCTGGGTCGATTGGATATTGGTATGAAAAATGCACTTCAGATTCTGACTTCATTCATGCCTTATGCAAAATTTAATTAAAAATAGGTCATATATATAAATGTAAAATCCAAAACATGGGGGAAAAAAGCAAAAGTGTACAATCTGAAAGTAGGCCCAGATTTTTAGATAACACTCAAAATGCAAGGACTGTACAAGAAAAATTGATAAATTGGGCTTCATGAATACTTATATTTTGCTCTTAAAAAAATCTCTCAAAAATTAAAAGGTAAAATACAGGCTAGGAAAAATATTCCCAATACATTTATCTGACAAGGACTCTGTGTTTAAAATATTTTAAGAAATCTTACATTCCCATAATTAGAGGAAAAACCACCCAAATAAGAGAAACACCACCCAAATAAGAGAAACAGACAGAATATTTGAATACTACTTTCCAAAAGAAGATATATGATGGCAAATAATCACATAAAAAGAATAGCCATTAAGGAAATACACATTTAAACCACAATATGACACAAAACAGAATTTTACACACATATTAGAATGGCCAAAGTTAAAGAGATTGACAATACCAAGTGTTTCTGAAGATCTGGAGAAACTGAAATTCTCATATTTGGCTGGCAGAAGTATAAAAATGGTTAAACCACTTTGGAAAACAGTTTGGCAGTTTCTTATAAAATTTAGCACCTACTTACATTGACTCCACAATTCCAAATAAGAGACATAAAATATATATATATGTGTCAACACAAATGCTCATGTTCCTAGCAGCTTTATTCATAATAATCAAAAGGTGAGAACGATCCAAATGTTCATCATCAAAAATAATACAGCTGACCCTTGAACAACACGGGTTTAAACTGTGTGGGTCCACCTATATGTAGAATTTGTTTTTTTTAATAAACACAATCCTGTAAATGTATTTTCTCTTCCTTCTGATTTTCTTAATAACATTTTCTTTTCTCTAGTTAACTTTATTGTAAAAATACAGTACATAATACACATTACATAAAAATACGTGTTAATAGTCTGTTTATGTTATCAGTAAGGCTTCCGGTCAACAGTAGGCTATATGAGTAGTTACGTTTTTGGGAAGTCAAAAGTTATACATGGACTTCTGGGGCGCCTGGGTGGCTCAGTCGTTAAGCGTCTGCCTTCGGCTCGGGTCATGGTCCCAGGGTCCTGGGATGGAGCCCTGCATCGGCTCCCTGCTCAGCGGGAAGCCTGCTTCTCCTTCTCCCACTCCCCCTGCTTGTGTTTCTGCTCTCGTTGTCTCTCTCTCTCTCTGTCAAATAAATAAATAAAATTAAAAAAAAAAAAAGTTATACATGGCTTTTTGACTGCATGGGAGATCCGTGCCTTAACTACTGTGCTATTCAAGAGTCAACTGTGTTGTGGTATATTCCACACAATGGAATACTACTCATCGATTAAAAGGAACAAAATTCAGGGGTGCCTGGGTGGCTCAGTCATTAAGCATCTGCCTTTGGCTCGGGTCATGGTCCCAGGGTCCTGGGATTGAGCCCTGCATCGGGCTCCCTGCTCGGCGGGAAGCCTGCTTCTTCCTCTCCCACTCCCCCTGCTTGTGTTCCTGCTCTCGCTCTCTCTCTGTCAAATAAATAAACAAAATCTTAAAAAAAAAAAAAAAAGGAACAAAATTCGAATATAGGCAACACCATGTATTAATCACAACTAAAACCAGCATTTTTCTGATTGAAAAAGGTCAGCTTTCAAAGAGTATAATTACATTTATATAAAATTTTGTATCAAAATAATCTAAAATGATAGAATCTGTTCAGTGTTTACTAGGTCAGGGAGTGGGAATGTTAACTGCAAAAGATGCATAATGATACTTTAGGCTGATAGAAGCATTGTGTCTTAGATGGGCTGGTAATTTTGTGGTTGTAAAAATTTTTCAAAAGCTCACCAAATTTTGCATATGAGTATGTTCTCTTAGAGGTAAATCAAACATGTTTGTAAATCAAGGAACGTACATGTTTGCATCTGTGTGCCACACGTCCTGCACCTCCACACATACTTTGGCTCTGCTTCTAACATACACATATTTTAATCTTACAATTTTATTCTCACTCCAGAAAGCCAGAATTCATTTAATAATTTTTACTAAGGACCACTATGCCCTTAGCTCTCTTCTAACTCTTCAACTCTTGGCAGTGGGTCAAGCAGGAAAAGATCTGTTCCCCACACTTCACCAGTGATCTGTGCTAGAAACAAACAAAATAAAAGCCACGATATAATGTCAGCCAATGATGAATTATGAGCAAAAAAGAAACTCAAGTTACAGGGATAGAGTGATGGATGTGCAACGCATTGTAGTCAGGAAAGCGCTCTCTGAGAAGACTCTATCGCCTCAAAGACCTGATTGTGAGACACAGAGTGAGGTAATATCTGTGGCAAGAGTGTTCCAGGTAAAGGGTAGGGCTTGTACAAAAGTCCTCACACTACCAAGGCTTTAAGAGTATATGATATTGGGGCGCCTGGGTGGCTCAGTCGTTAAGCGTCTGCCTTTGGCTCAGGTCATGATCCCAGAGTCCTGGGATCGAGCCCCGCATCAGGCTCCCTGCTCGGCGGGAAGCCTGCTTCTCCCTCTCCCACTCCCCCTGCTGTGTTCCTGCTCTCGCTCTCTCTCTCTCTGTCAAATAAATAAATAAAATCTTAAAAAAAAAAAAGAGTATATGATATTACAATATGTTCAAACAAATAATACTCATATCTGTTTTCAGGGTCAGTTAATGATGTTGAAATAATTTCAGTTCATTTCAATATTAAGACCTTGACGTGTGAGGGTACATCAATACCAACATCAATATCTTCTGATTCATATGGTTTCCGACCTTGAAGATCTCATTGATTTTTCATGTCATTACATTTGGATTAGGTCAATGTCATATCCATGAGAAATAGAGAATTCCAGCAAAGATATAAAATGTTCCTGATTTTTTTGGCTTTTAGAAAATGTCCTCCTAGAGAATGAGTAATTTTTCTTCTGTGCTTTGTGTAAAGGCCTACTAGCCTTGGATATCCTGCTCTTCAAAGAATTACACAGTATTGTTACTTCTGGTTGCTTTGGTTCCCCGCCCTCCCCCCCACCCAGTTACTTCTTAATTTAATTAAAAACATTGGTTAAGTGTCTAAAATTTGTCAGTTTCTATGCTAGGCACCTTACTTGTAACAAGCTTTATGTGGGCATGTATTTGCACACATACATATATAAATATATATATGCACATACACATACATATACACATGCATGCTTATATTTTGTTTATACATGCATACCAAATATGTCATATGTATTTATATTTAAATATGTATACATGTATATATTTTATATATATATTTATTTTATATATACATATATTTGATATCTATATAAATCTATTTGATACACATCAAATAATATATCTATACATATATACCAAATTTGATAAATATTTGTCAAATATATGTGTGTATATATGTATCACACACATATCTATGCATATACATATACCACATATATTTTATACATAAGGAAACTGAAAGTCAGAGATATTCAATAATTTGCCTAAGGTCAAAGAAGGGTTGTTTCCATGGGCTACCTCCAAAATTTAGATTCATTCTATGCTAAGAACATAGAATCTAGTTGAGTACTGAAGACTTACATGAAAGCAGATAGACCTGACCACTTACTATATATCTACCTGAACACTTACTGACCGCTTACTATATATCTACCCATTAAGGGAGAAATTGTAGGTATAATGGCAAGTGTCTGGAGAGAATTTTAAAGAGATTATGTTTTATATAACATTATTTGGTTTATACACATGCAACAAAATATGTGGCCTTTGGCATGGAGGAATACATTTCTGAGACTGGGGATATTATATGAGGACTTTAGGTATCATTTTAGAAAAGCTCAAGCTAGAAAGTCTCTGTGAATTGTGCTTGGCCAAAACTCAAATTCTGTAAAGCTCAAATTGATAAATCTTCCAAACATAACCTGACATATAAACAATTTGCTTTTTCAGTGCTTCTATAAAAAAACAGAGAAATATATACATTGGTCTTACATAATTGAACTCCTAAAAATAAATCAGAGTGTGTATGCATTTCAGTAAGGCATTATATAAAAGGAAAATATTTTAGGGTAAGAAATTTAATGTTTTGAAAACTTGACAAAGAAAATATCTCTTGATTTTAAGTTAGAGTTAATATATTATTCAGAGCTAGGAAATTTCTAGTGAAAACGGAGGAGATTTTAAAGGACTGGAGAGTTTTTGAGACGTAAGATAAAATTCAATTACATAGGTAAAACCAGTAACAAAAGCAGCAATATATATTGTGTGATAATTATGGGCCAGGCCATGTTCCAAATTCTTTACATCAATTAACTAATTTGACTCTCTTGATTAAAAAATTTCCACACAGGGGTGCCTGGGTGGCTCAGTCATTAAGCGTCTGCCTTCAGCTCAGGTCATGATCCCAGGGTCCTGGAATCGAGCCCCGCATCGGACTCCCTGCTCGGTGGGAATCCTGCTTTTCCCTCTCCCACTCCCCCTGCTTGTGTTCCCTCTCTCGCTGTGTCTCTCTATGTCAAATAAATAAAAAATCTTAAAAAATAAATAAATAAATAAATAAAATAAATAAAATAAAAATAAAAATTTCCACACATGTAGAACTTGGACTTAGGTCAGGTAACTTGCCTAAGTTCATACTAATGGTAAAACTGACTTCAAAGCTTGGGCTTTAAATCTATGTGCTATAGGATATGGTTCCAAATTTTACATTGTATGACAAAATTAAACTTGTCCTTCTTTTGTTTTTTTAAGATTTTATCTATTTATTTATTTTAGAGAAAGAGAGAGAGCTCCAGCCCAAGCAGGGGGAGGAGCAGAGGGGAGGGAGGAGGAAAAAATCTCAAGGAGACTCTGCACTGAACGGGGAGCCCTATGTGGACCTGGGTCCCACAACCCTGAGCTGAAACCACGAGTCGGATGCTAACTGACTGAGCCACCCAGGCACCGCAAAGCTTGTCCTGGTAACACTGTACTTAATGTCCAAACCCCCAAATTGTTCACAATAAATGAAGAATTGTGATAAGCCATTATAATAATTTTGCTGAATAGTGATATTGATACATTTCATAATAATTAGCCAAATAATGATTTTATAAGGTTTACAAAATGCAAACATTGAATTCTTTCTAGAGATACTCACGGAGGGGAAATAGAAGCAGGGACATGAGAGACCGTATAGCTCCCAAGTGTCAGAAAACCGGGATGTGGAGAAATCACTGATGGACAAAGAGAGTAATTATGCATTCTAAATTTCCAGTCAAAGTCCTCATGTGACCCAGGCTATTATTTCTGATCCACGAATGTCTATGAGATTGCCTGTTACACATGTAGGTTTGTACTTATTTACAATAAATTTTCACTTTACTTGAAAAATAAAACAAACAAAATATTGTGTTGAGTCCTGTCTCTACCGATAGCTGGCTGAAGACCTGGGATATTACTTAATCAATATGGGCTTCAGTTTCATTATTTATGTCAATACCTGTTTTATGGGTGTCATAGAATTGTTTGACCAACAGATCATACACTGTCACTAACACTGAAGATTTTATGTTCCTGATAGGGTGATGAAGGTAATAAAGTGCAAGTTTGCTGATATTTCTTCAACTTTGAATGCAGACAGGAACAAAAAGCTTGTAAAACTAGCCTTGTGGCTGATGCCTATTTGTTTTTCATAAGATCTAAAGAACAAACAAAATGTTTGCAATCAGTGGGTATACAGGGAAGAAAATGAAGGCTTACACACAAGCATGTCTTGAAGAGTCCAGGGACATTTAGGGTGCATTTAGTTTGACTGGGAATATCCTTTGACAAGTAAAGCAATACACATGGTCACTTTCACACGTTTTTGTTTTGTTTTGTTTTGCTTTACTTCAAAAGGCCTCTCTAAACTATAAATTATTAAAGGTATTAATTAAAAAGAGAGTGTTATTTACATTTTTAGAAGTACTTATGAGTTTATAACATTGATTTCTTCCTAGCTTTAAAAGATTTATTCTGGTGTAGTATTAATACTCACATGCTTTATATCATACTATCTTCCACTTAATTGCATGTTATTTTCTGAACCAATGTTTTGAATATTCAAAAAGATTTTATAAGGAACAATGCTAAGACATTAGGGGAAAATGTTTACCAATTATATGAATTCAAATTATGCCCTCCTTCTCAATGAGTGATCAGAAGACCCCTCTATTTTTTGACACGGTCTCTGCTTATACCATCTACTGGGTTACCTTGCAATAAATTTCATGCTTATGTTAATGCTTGTGTAGCTTATCCTCATACTTTGCATACCTCATTTACTACTTATTTATTTTTATGTTTTTACATTTTATTTATTTATTTTAGAGAGAGAGCACGCCCACGAATAGGGAGCACGGGGAGGAGCAGAGGGAGAAGGACAAGCAGACTCTGCCCTGAGCACGGAGTCCCACACAGGATCCCATGACCCTGAGATCATGACCTGAGCTGAAATCCAGAGTCCCACGCTTAACCAACTGAGCCACCCAGGTGCCCCCTTCATTTATGATTTAAAGTGCTGTATTACAGGGCACTTAGGTGGCTCAGTCAACTAAGCGTCTGCCTTAGGCTCAGGTCATGATCCCAGGGTCCTGGGATGGAGCCCCGTGTTGGGCTCCCTGCTCAGTGGGGAGTCTGCTTCTCCCTCTGCCCCTCCTCCCACTTGTCCTCTCCATCTCTCTCTCTCTCAAATAAATAAATAAAAATTAAAAAATAATAAAGTGCAGTATTACAAATGATATCAAGTTAGTACAGGTGATCAAGACTATCCACATTTTTAACACAAGTGTGTAGTTTTGGTTTCATCAGCTTCTAGTTGGGCAAGTTTTCAGAATTCTTTATAACATAAACTTACAATTTCACAAGCATAGTATCATCTCACATCACAGGAACAAAGTGGTATTTGCTAAGTCAAATAATTTTTGGAGCAGAATTATTCCATTGAGAAAAAATGGATTTAATGTATTTCTTGTATTTCCTACATATGTAAGTTAGTTATTCTGTGAACTTACTGTAGCATTGTGCTCAACTATTGTCTCATGTGGTACATCTGCTCAGCCACCCTAATTAATCTGTGATTGTGAAACCTGGACGTGCCTGACACACTATTCTGTATTCAACTGGGACACAAGGCTTTACAGGTGATGAAAAGGAAATACTTTAATGATGGAGCCACTACTTTCCTCTACCTGTGGGTGGAAGTAAAACATTTGTTTTGAATCACCAATTTCCTACTTCACATATGGGCATTTATTTCTGTGTTGTTTTTTTCCCCCCAATTTACTTCTACAAGTTTTGACTGAAATGACATTATCTCATTATATTGTGTTGCTCCCCACTGATATTTCTTGATTGACTCCACTTAAGTGTGAAATATTTAAAAAAAAGTACACATCAATTGCCTTGCAAGTTTTTGTTTGCTTATCTGTTTACTCTAATAGGCAGTTATGGGTCTTTTAAAAGGGGACCATGAAACTCCATGTTTGAGTCTGGTTCTCTTCTCCTTTCCTTAATCATGTTCTGCCGTATATCTCCTGGTTTTTGTTGAATGACACACACTTCTTAAAATTAGACGTTATTGTCATATTAAAGGAGAAAACTACCTTTTTCTTCAATGTGCTGGTGTTTCAAATGATTACAAAACATTCTTCAAGTTTAGAATACTACATATTTCCTTTTATGCCGAACAGGAAATGCTAAAAACTATAAACTTCCCAGGGCAGTGTTTTCTTTCAAAGGAAACACTTTAAATCCTTGAGCTTAGGGAGAAAGTTTAACAGGAGAGGCAAAAAATAAATAAATGAATAAAAATAGAAAAATAATAAAATAAAGGAGGAAAGTGTGGCTATATACATTTGGGGAAAGACTTTCAGGCACAACTCATACTAAAGTGGAAACAGTGCATGTCATATAGTAGTCACTCAGTAAATATTTAATGAATGGGGAAGGCTATAAAACCTTTCTACTACATGGAACAAAGTATATGTAGTCAAAAACTTCTTGTAAAATTTGTTTTGAAGAAGGCCTTAGGAGAGCTTATTTGCAATAAAAGCCAAACAAGCTTCTGAATTTTCCGCATTTGCACAGATCTGCGCACTATCATTGAGGTAGAGAACTGACGGGGGCAGTGGGAATAGTCAGGGATACTACGTGTCTGAACAGCAAACTCCTGCAATTTAAAAACAACTCTAAATGAGTTCAGACAGATTCTAAAGACAGTGTGATTTGCAAATGAATCTGGGGCAAGAATATGCTTTATGAGATGTGGTCAATTTAGGGACTGCATGGGAACTGGGTTTGTAGAATTAGGAGAGAGAAGAGGACATTGGCTACACAAGCAAATTAGTACCTCGTCACATACGACATGCTCATGCCAAGAACAATGATACATGTTAATGACACCACACTCTACTCATGGCCACCGTGGGTAAGGATACGCTTTACCTATAACTTTTCTCTATACGAAGCTCCTGGCAGAAACTTCTAGCAATCAGCAGGGGCCTGTGACTTGAAACCAGTTAGTCATCTCTGACCTACTTATTAAATACGGAGAATGGATTTGAAGTTAACGGTAAAAGAACATTTGTAGTTATTCTATATTCTTCTGTGGTTAAGTTTATGATCATTTTGTGTGCGGGGGGGTACACTTAAATTAGAGGTTTAGTTCACCACATATCATTCATTCTATATCATTAGTCAGAAGTTCTGTGCTTTTAAATGAAAGATTTTTGTGGCCTACCAAAACTTATTTCAGGAGCTGGAAGCAGAAGTCATTGAATGGGAGTGAATCTGATCAACAATTTAAATCATTCCATTTCTGTACAGATTGTATTGAAGGTAACAAATACAATATTTTGTCAATATTATTCTTTGATTTCCTCCCTTACCATCTTAGTTAGATATGTTTTATTGAAAACACCCATCTCCTTATTTGAGAGGGCCCTTCAGCGTCCCACCCTGGAGAGGACAGATAGCTGAGCTCAGAGCAAAGCATTAGCGTGAAAACCAGGCTTTGCTGAGAGAGGATTTACTAAATTCCTGTAGTTCCCAGATAACGTGTCATGGGCCAAACCTGGAAGAACAGATGGTATCTTGCAAAGTGAGGGAAGGTATACCTTTCTGCCAAATAAGCTGAATCTGAGGCTAGACTAAAAGAAGAAAGACGTGAAAGGATAAAAGAGCAACACACGCTTTCTGTTCCCAGGCATGGTGAAAAAAGCATTGTAAATAAGTAAGGCAGACTGTAGGGTTCTTGTTCATTTTTCCCCTTCATATGGGGACTGATCTTGAGGAAATAGAGGGGTTTTCCTTAGACTCATACTGTTAATATGGCAAAGCCTGAATGAAGGTCTAGAGGGTGTTTTGCCGACTCTGTTCCCATTTATGACTCTGGAAGGAGGTGCCCAACATCTTGAGGCACAGTCTCCCTGGAGCATCCTTACTAGAACAGTGTGAAGAGCTGAAGGGCTTCTATGAACACTTCCTCAGCTTTATGTGATGTACAGTGTCCAAAAGTTCTCACATACTTGATGAGGGATAGAGAAGATGGTCTAAGGGACTGATGAGGTGCTCCTTCAAGTGACAAGGTAAGGTCTGGAGAACTGATACCAAAAGGGAGGATCATATTGATCCTGACATTCAGTAGACCTGGTCTCAGGATGAGTCAGACAGTAAGACAAAAACTGGCCAGTGCCCCCTAAGAGTTTTCTTGAGATTTGAGAAAGTAATTTTAGTTGTTCAATTCTTTGTTAGTTTAGTCATGTATTATATGTGTCATATTACCCAGATTTCTTTTTTGGGTAAGTGTTTAATACCAAAAGAGCATACTTTATAGCGGAGATATAACTTCAGTGCACAAACATAAATAAAAAAAGTACATGTACAAAAATGGAGAATCATCTGTATGCTAAAATGTGACAGAGTATGGGTCTTAGCAGTCAAAAGTAGATACAATGTTAGCAATGTATTGATATTAGCATTATCAATTAAGATATCGATATAAGGATTTATCTCCTCCCTGATGAAATTCTACATATTTGAAGAAAGTAATCTCTTAAAGACTCTATAAATAAAGGGAGATATGGTCAATTATAAGAAATTTCAGAAATGAACCTATGTATTAATGAATACATTAAAATCAGGTCTGGGCAACCACTTTGCCCTCCAGATATCACAAATGAAATAGTTATGGACTATAACACGTGAGAAACTAGCTCACCATTATTCTGAGTAAATATAACATAAGGAAATTGATTTTAAAATTTAAGAAAATTTTTTTTGAAAATGAATCTAACATACATTGGGTATGACATCCTGAAATGTCCTTTTTTTCTCTGAAGACTTACTTGTTTTTTTGAGAGAGAGAGAATGTGCAGGTGGAGGGGCAGAGGGAGAGAACCTTCCAGGAGACTCCCTGCTGCCTGGAGAGCTCGACACAGGGCTGGACGTGGGGCTCAATGTGCGGCTCAATCTCATGACCTATGAGATCATGACCTGAGCCAAAACTAAGAGTCTGATGCTTAACTGACTGAGCCACCCAGGTGCCCCATTGAAATGTCCTTTTTTGATGGTCTTTAGGATATGATTTAGTGTTTAGCATAGCTAAAGATATGAGGGAAAGCTAGATATTACAAAATAACTTCTTCCATGATTTTTTAAAAAACTTTAAATATAATTCTTTATAGATATTTATTGGATTCCTTGTTTCACATTCACTCATTCTAACAGGCACACATATACAAAAATCTATTGAACATGGCTAATGATTATAGTAAAGTCCTCATGCTTAATTTTTTGAATACAGCCTCTTTAAATTTTGTCTTACACATGTTCGATCTAGATATTAAGTCATTGCTTAGTTGTTTTTGATATAGAAGGCAATTCTTAATTCAAATTCATGGATCTATTGTTTTTTCTTACAACTGAGGGCATTATACAAAATTTGATGTTAATCCTTGAGTATGCTTGTATCAAGACATTACATCACTATTTTCTACTCCTATTTGAGCAGAAAAAAAAGAAAACTCATGCACTTTATAAATGCACTAGTCTTTGTGACATCAAATAGTAGTGATTTCTGGTAAGATTTTTAAATAATTAATACAGCCTCTTAGCTGAACAATTTATGCCTTCAACTGCTGTTATTTTTTTTTTTTCAAGAACCACAAAGCAATATAGAGTCCTTTGTAAGCTAACATTCTAAACAACGTAACTCCTTTGTGAAATGGGAAGGTAATAAAACAAGTCTTTACTTCATAAAGGGAGGGGACCAGGCAATAAATCAGGAGCAATAGACTCCCGTTTAAAATTTGTGTTTTGGAATATAAAATGCCCAATAGTAAAGCATAATTAAATCTTCAAATTCTTTAATGTAGCTCAGTTTCATAATTTAAGATGAGTTTCCCTTTTTAGTTAAAAAAAAATGGACTTCCGAATTCACTTCATTATCACTTTGATGTGCAAAAATTACAGAGGAACTTTCAGGAAGACTTCAAGACTATGCTGTTTTCAAAACAATAATTCTCACTCTTACTCTTCCTTGAAATGCGGCTGTCCTGAGCCTCTGTGGATGGAGTGAGGAAATGAGGTCTCATGTAGCCATGCTTCACTTCAGGTAAAGAGAGGACTTACGTCATGTTCAAGAGAGAAGTAGATCTACACAAAGGAACTGCCATTTTTCAGAGATTATATTTTTCAAATCGCCTTTGTTCTTCTACCTACCCTCCTTTCCTGAAGCAATGTGTGAGCTTTTCTTTGCCAAAGGCTAAACTGGAGCTTGAGAAAATGGAGCCAAAGATCAGCTTTTTGAACTTGCGCCAGTTTGCCTGCGTGTCCATGCACAAGTGCAGGAGAGATGGCGCTGCTACTGTCAGAAGAGGCAAGTTCCACGTCTCGATCTCAGTTTCGTCACATTCTTTGTCCTTTGGTGTGGGATAGAGTAACTCTCAATGATAGGAGAGGCAAGGGTGGGGATAAACCTCTCAATGCATACGCCTAGATTTTTAAAAATGCTGTGACTAGCTGAATTCGCTTAAGAACAATAGTCTGGGCTAACTCTTACATAAAATCATTTTGAGGCCCTTGGGATGGAGTCCCAATAATACATGGGAGAAAGGATTAAGAAGGATAAAATTTGCATTTATAAGGTGAATTTTTTTCTTTAAGAAAAAGTGGTATTTTCATAATATAATCATATATTTGCCTGTTCCACTGAGCAGGAGACATTTATTTTAAACATTTATTTTCTTAAAAAAAAAATGTATGCTCTTACAATTCCTGTTTTACAGGTGAGGAAATCAAGGGTCGGAGAGGTGAAGTGTCTTTCCAGGGTCACACAGATCATAAATGTTGGAGTCCGATTTCAAATCCAAGCAGTCTGTCTCCAGAGTCTCCACAATTAACCACTTCACTGTGCAGGTTAAATAATTAAGAATTCTGGGAGTGACATGAAGCCAAAAGAAAACTGATACATAGCAAATAAAGGTCTTTATGTGGTTAAAGATTATGGGTTTGAGGAGGAAAAAAGTCACCTTGGGAAGAGTGGCCATTAGTTAGAGTTTACAGTTTTCAAGCCCAGGAAAGCCCAGTTTATGGCCTAGTCCAGGCTGTGCCCATGGAAAGGGTTGCCATGGAAGAGAAGTGGGCCTGGGCATTGTCTGCGGCTGTTTGATGAATCTCGCACATGAATTTTGAATTCACAGTGAAATGAAAACTGGAGAAGAATGTGCCCACAAAGGAGGAGAGCAGGACAGGGTAAGCCATATTGCATGGCCCCCAAACAGAGGTGTTATTCTAGGAAAGAGAACTCATAATAAGTCAGAAGTGACTAAGGGAGATTTAACTTATTTTATGGCAAGCGGATCAGAGCCATCAGAAGTAACCTTTAGTTTAAATGGAAAGACAGGATATGCATACGAAGAAACAAATGCTGTTAATCTGTAAATGGTCCAGGATGCTAACATAAACCTGAACAGATTTCTCTTTGGGGAGAAAATCCATGAAAATTGATATGGAAATTTTAAAAAATGGAAATAAAAACAAAAACTTCCTCTCCTTTTAATCTCACCCCCTAACATATGTTCTTAGTGGTACAGCCACACAGAGATGATGGAATGACACTATGTTAACTATAATCTCACAGGCCTGTCCTTAAATTAATGCTATTCCCCACAGTCCTCCACCTCTGTAATCAAGATACACTTATGGAATTGATTGAAATAAACGGTCACGCTCTGAAATGTGTCCCCAAATTGTCGTAAATAGTAAATGTAACTACAAAGTAGCAAGGAAATCACCTTGCTCAAGAACTAGATGGTGCTCACAGATAAACCTCTGAAATGCAAGACACCCCGAGTTTGAATGAGCTTATCTTCTTTTTAATATTGTATTTAAAAAAAGAAAAAGAAAAGGCACATGTGTTTTTTTTTTTTTTTTTATCTGCTTCAGGGAACTCTCATAGTTTTATTGTCTATATTTTTAGTGGCGCTTCCGAACTGCTCACACTGCTGGAGTGCCTGGCACTGGGGACAGAAAAGCAATGTACCGTGGTCAGGAGGAAGCATCATGGCAGTTTCACTTTGAGCAGGCTCTTTGCCCAGAGTCCTAATTCAAGTGACGCTAAAGAGCTCTCTAGAGCTTGTAAAGAAAGGCAATTGCAAATGTGGAGCCCACAAGATCATTTTTATTTGCTTTGAAGTGTACTTACTGAAGGTTTTTCATTCTACTGTTCTTTATTGTTAGGTACCCAGTCTCTACAAAGTGGGTAAAACAACACGCTGCAGTATTCGGCCAAGAGGCCAATTGTAAAAATGATAGGTAATTTTAGTACTTTCCTGAGAAATGTTCTTAAGTGCAAGAAAACCATACCTATACTGTAAAAAAAACCAAAACCAAAACAAAACAAAAACCTCTTTTTTTCATTTCTAATAGATGAATTATAACTTATATGTGGTCCATGATAAATTAGTATCGCTGTGCTCGTGTTCCTAGGTGGAAGTGCTTAGCGCAGTGAAGGTGACGTCAGTTTTGTTCATACCTTAGTTTGTATCTGATTTTTTTTTTTTTAAAGATTTTATTTATTTGACAGAGAGAGCACAAGCAGAGGGAGAGGGAGGGAGAAGCCGGCTCCCCGCCGAGCAAGGAGGCCGATGCGGGACTCGATCCCAGGACCCCGGGATCATGACCAGGGCCGAAGGCAGCCGCCTAACTGACTGAGCCACCCAGGCGTCCCAGTTTGTATCTGATTTAACATTGACTTCTTTAGACATACCTGCCTTTGGCTCTTTGTCTATTTGACTTCATAATATAATTTTATTGGGAAAATTATATTAAAGCAATTAAAGAGATTCAAGGCAAATTTTCCCATATTCTCACTCTAATTCTCTGTAATATGTTCTACTTCTTGATGACTACAGTGTGCTCATTTTTTTTTCCATAACTGTAATAGTATCGTAAATAGGCTTTTACATTTTACCAGGCTTTTTCTCCTCGCACCTATCACCCCATATTATAGATATCCACTTAATGCCAATATCATTGATTAAGTAAGCCATCCTTTCTCCATTGCTTTAAAATATCACTTGGTTATGTATTACATTTCTATAAATATCTAGATTTATTTATGGACTTCCAATTCTGTTTTACTTACTAGTTTGTCTTTTTTTTTTTAAGATTTTATTTATTTATTTGAGAGAGAGAATGAGAGACAGAGAGCACGAGAGGGAAGAGAGTCAGAGGGAGAAGCAGAACCCCTGCTGATCAGGGAGCCCGATATGGGAACTCAATCCCGGGACTCCAGGATCATAACCTGAGCTGAAGGCAGTCGCTTAACCAACTGAGCCACCCAGGTGCCCACTGGTTTGTCTTTTTAATCTATTTTTAAATGTAATAACAAAGTTTTTTAGCACTGATGACATCATGGTAACTCTTATTATCTTCCTTATGCTCCTTATATTTATTATAAAATATCTGTAATAGGTACAAAATTAGAGTATAGTAAAACAAAACACATGCATCCACAACCCAGATATATTTTGCCATCTTTTTTATAGCTTCCTTGCCTATTCTTTGCAGATTTTTCTCTCATCCTACTATTTAATTGATTAATTATATTTTCTCTATTGCATTTTTCAATTTGTTTTCAAGTTATTAATTCTACCTACATTATTTTGAAAGACTATACAATTGACTTGCAATCTGAAGTTCATCAAGATCACTTTCCCCTTCTGAACAGTTAAGGACATTAGAAGACCTCAATTCTGAACTTGGTCTTCTATGTTTCATGGGATTTTATTATAGTATTTTTGTTCCATCTGGTTTTTAATTCTGTACCCTAAATTAGTCTTTAATTACTATTGATTAAAACTAAAGTGCTCACTTAGAGTCTATCCATATGTTTTCCAAGTTTATTAAAATGTTTTCCTCCCTTCTGGGTGGCATTTCCTTCTTGTTGAAATCCACTTTAGAAGTTGTGAGAGTGATGACCCAGCAGTGGTAAACCTGTAAACTTTGTCTGAAAGCATATCTGCCTCGCTATTACTCTTGAATGCTAGTATGAGTAAGTATGGAGTTTTCTACTCATTATTATTTTCCCTCAGTCAGACACGCTCCGGATGCAAGGCACCATACTTTCTCCTCCTTGCTGCCATCCTCCTTCCTGGTCGTTGCCTCTGGGCTGTTCCCGCAATTATTCGTATTTGCTCAGGTCTCTCCTTTTCAGAGAGGATTTCCTGGGCCCACTTGCCTTCCCCTTCCCTCATTTTACATGATGTTTTATTATTTACCATTATCTGATATTACATGAATAGTGCCTGTCTCTTCCATTGGAAAGTCAAAGTCCTGAGAACAAGCACTTTACTTCATTCAGAGCTTTATCACCAGTGATAGTACAGGACCTGGCATATGGAAGGTGCTCAAAATATGATTATTCAAAGAATGTATAAAATTTTATAAAATTCAGAGTGGATTTTGTACTACACCTTTAATTTCTTCTGAAAGAATAATTATCAATTCTGGTTGCTCTTTAGGATCAATAGGGGATCTTTAAAAACATACCAAATCCCACCCACCCCTAGGACTCAGGTTCATTTGGTCTGGTGTAGTGGCAAAGCATCAGGGTTTTTAAGAAGCTGCACAGTAAATTCTAATATAGACTGGAGGACCCCTGAGGACTCCTCTCCATTTCTCTTTCAGTTCACTTCTCTCAACAGGGTACAGTACAATTAGTTAGATTCCAATTTATCAAATTTAAAACACATTTCGTTACTATTGTTTTTGGTAAAGTTTTACCTTCTTCCTAAAACAGTTATGTTTCAATAAGGTCATGTATTCTGGATTCAAGCTTGGTTTTATATTTTCTGAGTTTCTTCTGGTTATTTAGTTAATTATTTTTCCCTACCTGCTCCTGGTTTGACCAGACCAGGCTACAGTATCATTGAGTATCTAGTAATGGCAATAAGAATGATCAGTGGGCCAATGATGAGTAATTTGACAAATCACTTATTGTCTTCTGACACACAATGGGGGCAGGTGTCTCTTTCCTCAAAATTTCAGCAAATGCAAACAGCATCACTCTATCAACTCCAGGGCCAGGGGAGGATGGTCACAGTCAATGAAGAACTCATGAGGACAGTAGAGTCCAGCTTTTACCAGAGAAAATTTGTAGATCTCCAGAGGCTGGGTAAGCTGCAGAGAGCTTTTAAGTAATGAATTAGCCCATGACTTACTTATGATTTTAGACTCCCCCATTCCTTGCCAAAGAAATATTTGTTTTCTTCTTTATCAGACCCTTAGGAAACAAGGCCTAAAATGCACTTTCCAGGATGTATGTCCTTTCCTTCCAAAGAGGCATTTAAGAAGGTGTTTTTCGGAAGATGGGGTTAGAAAGTTTCCCAGAATCCCACAGCTTAATATTTTTTCTTCTAAAGCCCATTTTAAAGGACTTTGAAATACCACGTTTACATAGGTCATATGTAATTGGCATCATTACCGGGAAGGATAAGTGAACACAGAAATAAAATTCTTAAAAACATGGACTACAATTTAAATTCAAAATTTAAGATCAGAATGGTATTGGATATCATTCATATTATTGGCTACCATGTCAAATATACTTTATGATATATGATTACATTGTGTAAGAAGGGAGCAGAGTTTTTTCCCAAACATTGCTGTATATGAATCAAATTAAAATGCTCACCTATAAAATATATGAAAAATAAATTATATCTTTTGAGATTACTAGATCAATTTTATAGAAGGCATATATTCAAGTGACTAAAATTTGTTTTCTTATCTAAGAAACCTCAAACTTTCACCTATCTATAAACTTTGTCATTTCTAATTAAAGCTGTAATATTAAATTGGGGAAAACTGACAAGCAATATGCAGCTTACTGAATTTCCCTAAACTGATGGTTCTCAAACTTTAATGTGTATCAGAATCATCTGGAGAGTTTATTAAAACACAGATTGCTAGGTGCCACCTACAGAGTTCCTGATTCAGAGTTTTGTGTAGAGCCAGAGAATCTGCATTTTATTTTATTTTTTTAAAATTTTTTACTTTTTTAAAAAGATTTTATTTATTTATTTGACAGAGAGAGAAAGCGAGAGAGGGAACACAAGCATGGGGAGTGGGAGAGAGAGAAGCAGGCCTCCTGCTGAGCAGGGAGCCCAATCCCAGAACCCTGGGATCATGACCTGAGCTGAAGGCAGACCTCAAAGACTGAGCCACCCAGGCGTCCCATAGAGAATCTGCATTTTAAATAATTTAAATTTTAAATAATTTTCCAGGTGATGCTAATTCTGCTAGTCCAGGACCACATTTGGGGAACCATTGTTGTTGGAAAAGATATCTCTTATTCACTTTGAAAATGCATTTAAATCCTTGAGAAAACAATGGATAGCACATTCAATTGTTCACATTATGTGCTACTCCTTTGTCTCTTATTTTTTGTTTTTAATCTTTTTGTTTGTTTGTTTTCAACCTCTTAAGGGAAGAGGAGCAGCATGGTTTCTCTGCTCTGCTTCCTTCTCAAGATTTCAAACAGGAAATGCACACTGGTGGGTTCTTGCATTAGTTACAGGGTGAATGATCAGCCTTGAAGACCTGTGGCAATGTGCTTCAGAGCCAAAGATGCACCATAAAGCAATGTCACCCTTACCCCATGACAGTCTGTGATGAGTGATCTGCAGAATAGATAAAAGCAGAGTAGCTGCTGTGTGGCACTCACTTTTATTACTGTAAATGATATCATGTGTTTGCATTTACTTTAAAGTTGATCAAATGTAAGAGGAGACAGTGTTGACAGATGCTGAAAAAGTGTTAACCTTTCCTTTTATCTTTCTTGCGTATGTGTATCATGTACCATAAGACTTCTTAGATGGTTTTATTAGCTGATAGATGAAATGTTGTACAAAATATCCACATAAAGAATTCCATTGTTCGAAAGAATTGTCTGTAATTCTATAAATGATTATAGTCAAACTGCTTGGTTCATGTATGGTAACACCAGACACTTTAATTAAATAAAATGGTCTTTTATAAAAGTTCATTGTTAAAAGAAAATTAATTTGTTTTGAATGTAAACTGAATTTATGTTAACTAATTGGCTCCAGCCATATACACAATGAGTTTATGTTACATGTGATTTTCAAGAACTCTAACTCAGCTTATGTATGTGAATTGAGATTGTAGTTTTTTCCTTAAAACTTGGCATTAAAAGTATTATCAAAGATTAAATTATTCTGTTTTCTATATATTTATTAAACTAAATGAGCATCATATAAAGCAAGTGTTTGTAGACCTTCCTTCAATCCTTCAAAGGATTCTGTTTTATCCTACAAAGTTAGTTTAGGATCTCTTGGGAATATATAAAGACACTCTTGCTATAACACTGAACATATTTATCAGGGTATAAACTTTATTTTGTACTGAATGAAATGGGAAAACATTATGCAACTATAAACTGTTGCATTTGAATTTTTACCATGTCACTATTACCTTGCAATTCCACTTCTGAAGCCAGAAATAGGTCAAACAGGAGAGGTTGGTTACTTGGCCTTTTTTGTAAGACAAAAGCAAAGAAAATTCCTCATTATCCTGAAAGTATTTTATTTTTCCATTCCTTTTTCACCCTCTTAGTGTCAGGAAGGCTGGTGGGTCTGCCTTGGGATCCATTATTGAAGAAGAGAAGCTACCCTCTAACAGGAATTGAGGAGAACTGTATGAAAAAAATAGAAAGACAGAAAGAATGGGGCAGATACTAGACATATGATTAGCTAGTAAAAACTCCTGGCATAGTCAAGCCAAAGCAAGCAAAGAAACAAGAAAAAAACACAAACAAAACCATATCAAGGGTTAAACCCACCACCAAATTTATCATGGGAAGCCAAAACAATACAATACCAAATAAAACAGAAGGTATCTATGGAGTCTATGATCTCAAGGTCATAGGAGACTCCCTGCTCCAATTCCCCATAACTCTATTTTTTAGAGAACAGACAAAAAGATGAAAAGGTATAGAGCAATTTCCCAAACAATTGTTTAAATTAGCCAAATGGACTAAAATTTAAACGAAGACTGGGAATTTATTGTTTTAGCTCTCTACCTAGTTTGGTAAGAGACATGATTAAATAATTCAGGGTGATGATACATCCTGGTATAGTCAACTTGGTATGGAAGTCGGGTATATGCTTGTTATTTCAACATCAAGTCAGATTTATCATTTGTCCTATTTATAAAAATATTTCTAAAAAATAAGGGGTAGTATTACCCAGAGTTGCATTAAACAAAACTGGGATGAATGTCTGACTTCCACTATAGTATCATATGGTAGTAAGTAAGAGGCAAGTGCAGTGAATGGAATCCTTACTTTACCATACAGTTAAATCTTAATAATCCAACCCTCTTCTCTCAGCCCTTTCCAGGGACCTTGTAAGTAAAACTTACTTTTCAAGGACAGCATGCAGAGTCCTTATTGATAAAACAGTGTTCTGAGACAGCTCCCTCCTGGTGTTGGGTGGTGGTGAAAAAAGTATTTGATGCCGCTCCCCTCTAGACCCTGGACATCCCCGTGAATTGTGCACTGGCTCCTGTGGCAGCCTGGGAGATTGACAGATCTTCAAGTCAAGTAGCCAGTGGAGTCAATGCAAAACATGGGGTATTATAGGCTAGTTACTTACTTTGCATAGAAATTACAGCCTAGGGGCGCCTGGGTGGCTCAGTTGGTTAAGCGACTGCCTTCGGCTCAGGTCATGATCCTGGAGTCCCGGGATCGAGTCCCGCATCGGGCTCCCTGCTCGGCGGGGGGTCTGCTTCTCCCTCTGACCCTCTTCCCTCTTGTGCTGTCTCTCATTCTCTTTCTCTCAAATAAATAAATAAAATCTTAAAAAAAAAAAAAGAAATTACAGCTTAAGTGGTCTGGCAGTAGAGTATAGAGAATGCCATTTGTCATTTATTGTATGGTGTAAATCTACAATTCTTTATTTTGTTACTTGGTAAAGTCTTTTTATATGCAATAACCATTTTTGACCACCATGAGTGAAAAAAAAATACATGTTTAGTTAAAAATTAAGGAATTTCCATGTCTCAAAAAAGTTGATGATGAATATGTAATTGCACGAAGTATTTATTCATATTCTCTAGCCAATATGGAGGCTTTACAGATATCACTAATCACATTAAAAGTAGGAAACACAAATCATCTGAAAAAGATTCAGCATCTACTTTAAAACTTAGTCATCATGTTAAGAAGACTGTTATCAGGTATATTTGTCAATTACTCAAATAACTAAGATTTTTCGTTTGGATCAAATGACTAAAGTCATTTCACTCATTTGATTTCAAGTTTTCTTGTGCACTTACAAATAATGAAGTGATTGTTTTTCATGCTGGTTCTATTAGCAGAAGAAAACCTCAAACAGCTAAATGATATCAGTTTTATAATAGTGTCATTAACCATTACAAACAGAAATTTAAAATATGGTTTATTTTTTCCATATATTTCATAGAACTAAAGTAAAACATGTTGGAATTTAATTCTGTCAAAAACAAAACATCTAGGGGCACGTGGGTGGCTCAGATGATTAAGCGTCTGCCTTCGGGTCAGGTCATGATCCCAAGGTCCTGGGATTGAGTCCCGCATCAGGCTCCCTGCTCAATGGGGAGCCTGCTTCTCCCTCTGCCTGCCACTCCCCCTGCTTGTACTCTATCTCTTTCTCTATGTCTGGCAAATAAGTAAATAAAATTTTTAAAACAAAACAAAACAAAAAAACATCTAGTGTTACTGTGCATGCCATCATATACTAAATTAAATGTTTAAACATGGAAGTTAATTTTTTTTGTTGCTTTGTGGCAATACTGTGAATTAAAAATTTGAGAAACATAATCATCTCAGAGAAACAATGCACTAACTTAATTTAATATATTTATGGAACTTAGTTATAAACGTACTTATTTGTGGTGCACATGGAAGTCATAACTGCATGAAAGCAGATGCAATATTATACAAATTAAAATAAAAGTATGCCAAATAACACAATTTCTTGTCAAGTTCATATCAAACAGAAGAAGAAAACCTTTTAACTTGGCAATACACACTTTTTTTTTTTTCCCGATTGCCTGTCATAAACTGAATTTTAGAATAGATGCTAGGGGTGTCTGGGTAGCTCAGTAGGTTAAGTGTCTGCCTTTGGCTCAGGTAATGATTACAGGGTTCCTGGATCCAGCCCAGTGCTGGGTTCCCTGCTCAGGGGGGAGTCTGCTTCTCCCTCTCCCTCTGCCTTTCCCCTGGCTCCTGATTTGTCCCCCACCCCTCTCAAATAAATAAATCTTTAAAAAAATAAAATAAATAAATGCTACAAATAAGTTATTTTGACAACAAATTATTTTGCAACAGGATTCCTCTTTATGAAGGAATAATTATCCCCAAATAAACAAGATAGTAGAAGGAAGAAGGAGGAGTGAATGAAATTCTATAAAAGGTCTCTTCTGGAGTTCTGAATTTTGAGATTCTCATTCAGGACATAGGTGTAATATCTGGGACATACTGTGAGAAATTGGGTTGTGAGTAAGCCCAGCCAGCCAGTCATGGGGAAGCCAAAGTCAGTTTAGTTCATTCCTGGAACTTAGAGCATGGAGCCATACTGGTCTCCCGAACTTCAATAACCCAAAGTGTCACCATATACATTTATATCCACATCATAATCATATACTGAAAAAATATGTCTCTCATTCCCAGAGGTTAGTGTTCTAGTGCAAAGGCAAAAGGTCTTAGATAATCATCGCTAAAAACAGCTTCCTTCTTATCTTACAGTTCTGGAAGAACGATGAACACACTGCACCACATAATTTCTGAAGCACATGATTCACAAAAATAAATGGATAGCAGGATAGTATGACAGATTTTATAAATCAATTTTTGGAGAGAAACAATTCGACAACCTACAGAAACTGGGGTAGTAACTTTGTTCTATAGGTGTTGTAAACATTCTGATACCTTTCTGTTTTCTCATTGTGGTGCTGATGAACAGGTTTTTGGTTTTCCTTATCAATAGATTAGATGAATAATAAGCTGAATGTAGCTGTCAGCCAAGTTTTTATCATACATAATATTATTGACCTTTCAGTTTGTTAACCACAGAGGATTTTGAATCAGACATACAGAGGATAAAAGACACAGAAGAGCCTAGGGAGCCTATGTATGACTATATTGAATAGATATGAAAACAGAGTACAGAAAGTTAACAGTAATTTGAAATCCTTTTTAAAGTTTTTTTTTTTTTTTCCAGGCACAGATTCCATCTATTTTCTCACCTAAAGCTCTTTATGTGAAGCCACTTTATATGTAGAACTTCAGAATTTCAGATGGAAGATGACACCTCAGGTCAAATAATCACATCTCTACCATTTTATGAAAAAAGAAAAGGCACAGGGGAATTATTTACTTTATATAAGATCACGTTTTTCTTAATAATGACAATTCTGGATCCAGAATCTGGCTCTTTTAAATCCCTATCCACTATTTTTTTACATCGTTTAATGTATATTGCTATAATTACTTTTAGTAACTGTGTTGAGGTATAACAGGTCAGAATTAAATGTTCATAAAAGTCACCTATGCAAAGGTGAAGTAAACAATGATTATATGCTACAATCCTTAACAAATGGTCCAGACCACTTCTTTTGTTTGTTTTTTTCTGATGTTTAATTTCTAGATAAACATAGCTAGAAAATAGCTTCCTTCATAGAGTTTTAGAAGAATGATGTACAACTGTATTACATAATTTTTGTAATTATATGACTTACAAAAAAAATGAATGGATAGGCTGATAGTTTAATAGATTTTATAAATCATGTTTTGGGGAGAAACAATTAGTTAAAGTTTAAATTATACAGTAATAGAGAACAATATTAATATCCTCTGCCTTTTCTTTTGAACCACTACCCCTGATTACTGTCCCCTCATGGCTTCTCTTCCCATAATTTCATATTAATGACTTCCCCAAACTATATCCAGATACTTTGTTTTACATTTCACTCTATGCCCTGCATAATATGATACTTACTCAGCAGTTAGCTTCCAATATCTTGTTCCCTTTCCTAGCACAATCTGTTCTTTTTCTTTTCTCAATATATTGTCATTACTAGTTTCTCATAGTCTTTGAAAGAACATTCTGGTTTATTGTAGCCCTAAGTGACTAAGACATCCCTTAACATATGAACTCTAAGTGGTTACATATATGATTCAGGATTGGCAAAACTGCCATTCAGTAACAAGTATCCTCAGGATTTTAGTATTTAACACAAAAAACATTTTATATGCATGCTGCATTTCTAATGCTGGTTGGAAGAAAGGCATTACACTAAATCACTGAAGACTGAGGTCGATAGAGGCTTCATCTCAACACAAGTTTCCACAGTCACTGAGGCAGAGAGAAAGGAATGTGGTGAATTGTGTGCTGGTTTTAAAGCTTCCTTGTAGAAGTGACACATGCATTTCTAGTCTCACTTCACTGCCAAGATGAAAACAATGACCATCCCTAACTTCAAAGGGAGATATGTTGGGAAGTACAAACCTCCTCTTTGCCTGGAGGGAAAATTAGAATGTTTGATACAGGGTCATGTTCTATGTACTCAAACCTTACATTCCATTCTCACATTTTGTGGTAGGCAGGATTCTGAGATGACTCCAAGATTCCCATCAGTGCTATCTCCTTTCCTTGGGTGTGGGCAAAATCTGTAAATATGATCTCACTCTCAAGATTAGGCTACATTAGATGGCAAAGGTGAAGGGATCTGGCAGATATAATTAAAGTTCCAAAGAAGCTGATTGTTGAGTCAGTCAAAAAGAAGATTATCTTAAGTGGGCCTGACCTACTCAAATGATAGTTCTGAAAATAGGGGCTGGACCCTTCCTGAAGAGAGAGACTGTTTCTATCTTTGAAGAAGCAAGCTGCCATATTGTGAGATGGCCTGAGGAAGGTGCTGGAGAGGACCATGTAGCAAGGAACTGAGGGACCTATAAGAATGGGAGAGACTTCTAGCTAATAGTGAGCTTAAATTGCAGCTTAGGAAGATGCTGAGCTGAGAACCTAGGTAGATGTTCCAAGACTCTGGAACCACATACCCTGTGAGATAGTAAATATATGCTGTTTTAAGACACTACATTTGTGGAAATTTATTATACGGTGGTAGAAAAATAATACACATTTCCTTGTTCATTAAGAATCATCTACTTTATCCATTATAATTTAATAAATTATATATTTATGAGTATTTTTAATGTATATATAGATAGATATAGATGATATAGATATAGATATATATTGATTGCCTATCCTTCATTCCCTACACATTAATGTGTGCCCCTCATGAGCCAGAAATAGTGATATTGGTAATATACTAGTAAACACATTAAGGGTTTAAAATTTTGTAATAGAGATGATAAATACATGATTAGCAAAACCTTCATTTTATAAATGTAGTCTTTCATAAAGTAGAAAGTGATCCATCCATTCATTTATTCTATTAATAAATTCCAAGTGTCTACAATGTTCAGGATGTGGGGGGCCTTATAGAATAGGTGATATGTGAGATTGCCTTTAAAAGGGACTTGTGTCTGGCCATGTGTTTAAAAAAGGGTGAAAAAAAACATATCCTGACATGTACACAAATAGTGCAAGCCCTTTATGAGTAAGGGCAAAGTAAATTCCTTATGTTCTGAGGACAAAAAATGCCAAAATCTAAGTGGCAAATGGAATACTGGTCACAGGGTGGGGGCCCCTTTAAATCTCAGTCCATCTGTGAGTTTGATGGTATTCTACCTGGAGCTGAGGACAGCAAAAAAGTTGAAGGAACGTCTTCTTCTTCTTCTTCTTCTTCTCCTTCTCCTTCTCCTTCTTCTTCCTTCTTCTTCTTCTTTCTTCTTCTTCTTCTTCTTCTTCTTCTTCTTCTTCTTCTTCTTCTT